>NC_136485.1:108762706-108962706 GCF_053919585.1 Euprymna scolopes
TCTAAAAAACCGATGTCGTTTATTGTTGCTGTTGACCATCATTCAATCATTTGTTCCATAAGAATTAGAGGATCATTGTGCATCGATATTAATCTTTTTAGAAAGACATCGGGTACTTACAGAAGAAACAATCCCCAAGTGAAAGTGTTTCAGTAGTACAACTTGCACAGCTCCGTCGTCAGTCTGTGTCGTTAACCACTTGTTCACCATAACCTCTTTGCTGCAGATAGATAGTTTGATTAATGGGGACGACTCAGCAAGGACTCGTTTACATTAGACTTGAAAACGACCATATTGCAGTCAGCTGGAGATCCGGCCAGTGGGAAAAAGTTCGACAGGTGAGCAGTTCTAGGATGGTTATATTAACACAGATTTGTCTTAAAGTTCGAGAGTTGAACTATTTCTTTCTTTGGGCCTATGGTTCGTGGATCACGTAGTCCAAGATAATATGCATTTTAGGCAGTTTCTCTTCTTAAGCTCACATTCGTATCCTGTATGTGTCTCATTTTTTTACTGTGGTATTTTTACTTTTTTCCAGCCCTGCGGACTAAATAAATGCTTGTTTAGTAATAGCACTTGTGCAAACAATAACATCAACCTAAAAAGACAGTTTAATAAACAATAAATAATCTGTCTTGTTGAACATGCGTCTCCTTCACGATTTTCCAGGTTTATTTCATGAAGTTTTCTTGAACTAATTGAAAAGCAAATTCGAAACAGCATGGAGTTTATTTCAAATTTAGATTTCTCATTTGAATAACAAATATGCATGTTTTAACATTTGACATCTTTTTAAGGATACGGAAACTTTTAAAAATGCCTCGCTGATATTTTTACGCAATTTCTAAAATAGAAATGATATGATTCGATTGATTTATAATGATCGTTTTTTTTTTCTTGAAATATTTTAAGTAGCAACAAAATTTGCATGAATTAAATATGTTTTGGAAATTAGTAAAAAGAATGTGGAAGAGGAAGATATAACGAATAGACACCCAATGGTTCTCTCTATATATACATAGCTACGGCTCTTTCTCTCTCTAGCTACATCTCTCTCTCTCTCTTTACAGTCTTTCTCTCTCTCTCTCTCTCTCTCTCTAGTTAAAGATATCTCTCGCTCTCTCTCTCAATATATATATAAAATATTTATACATATATAAAATATATATATATATATATATATATATATATATATATATATATATATATAATCAGTTGAATTTGTAAGTCTGTTCAATACACATTGATACATCCGTGTTGTCTAGTTCACTTCTGCTGTCTAGACTAACACCTATAAACTCGGGCAACCCTAGTTTTAACTGATCTAAATTTTCAATTATCACTTTTTTGTTAATTTGCCATTTTTTACTTAGCCAACGATGGAAGCCGGCGTTTGTTGGTTATCTATCCATTTGCTTATTTTCCTTGACTGAGTATTAACTTTTCTGCATTTCTGCGAACGCAATACAACCTAAAAGACCAAAATCTTCTTTTTCGAACTTTAACTGGATTTTTCATATTTTGAAATTTAAGCCATTTTAATTCTCTATATTTTGCTTCTTAAAAGTTCTCTTTCGCCTTTCGGATTACTCATGAGGGAGTCATTACCCACGCTAAAATGTTATTTCCGTTGTTTTTTTTTTGTTTGTTTTTTTTTCCAATTGTTTCATTTTTTAACTGTTTTCTTACAATTTATGACCAAATATCATGAATTTTTGTTTTATCTAATGCCTCAACTTGCAAATTTTAGCTTTGCTACAATTATAATTTGCTAATTTTTTTAGTCCTCTGATGAGAAGAATAGCAAGAGTGGCATTCCCTGAAAGTCCACGGAATAAGAACTTTAAAAATTGTTTTTGGAGTATTCTGTTGAATAATAAATTTAATTGTAAATTTTAATTTACAGTTTTAAATTCTTTTATTTCCCCCCTATCTCCCTCATATATATATATATATATATATATATATATATATATATATATATATATATGAGAGAGAGAGAGAGACGTTTTCCATTTTAGTGAAAGAAAGGAGACTTATACATTGCAGTTGAAGTAAAATGAATGAAAATTCTCCGCTGCGTCTGTGAAAGATAAAGAACTCATATGAGCACTTGCGATGAAAATAATGACAGAACAAGGAGAGACTCAGAACCTTTCTTTTGTAAGAAACAGCTTGCAGGGAAGAGAAAAGGGCATCTTCAACTAGGCTTTGAAGTCTATTTCGAACTGTCAAAGCAGGATGAGCTGCTTCTAGCAGCTTCTGCCCAGATGTGGCAACGGTACTCCATCCTTGGACGTATTTGGCTCTCATACAGGTAGAGAATTGCATCAGCAGTGAAATATTTACTGGAGATTTTTCCAGCAGCCTTGGCAATGGATTCGATGTATATGTTCCATCTCTGATCAGGAGTAAATGTCAGATCTAGAAGTTTGTCAACACGTGGATCCTCTTCAAGACAAGAGCCATTCATTTCAATTGATGCCAAACGCAGATCAGAGTGTTGATGTAAAGATAGAAGCTTGGTTTTAGATTCATAAAATTTAACGAGCCGCCTCTTTCCCCATTGCGCCACATGATCAAGATCAATATATTGTATGGTGGAGAGGTATGTCGGAAAACTTATTACATTTTGTTTTTATCTTAACTGAGACAACCGAGTGGTCAGAAGATCCCAGTGTAGACAAAATGGAAGATGAACATAGCTCAGAGCAAGTTGTGAGAAAATGGCCTAGGAAGCTTGCATACTGACCATCAATGTCGGCCACACGGGTGGGTTTGTGAACAATCTGAGTTAAGTCATAAGCAATGGAAAAATCGTCTCATCATCTGTCTTGTTAAAGTGGGTTAACCATTCCACATTGTAAACATTGAAGTTTCCAGATGTGATTGTGAGCCGAAGGATGGGCAGACAGGGTGTGGTCAATTTTCTCAAATATGTTTTTAAAGATAGTAAGTATGCTGTTATGGACGCAATAAAAGGTAAATATAAACGCAGTGGTGTGAGCAAGTGCAAGCCAGAAGCACATATAGGCAATTTAGGGTCTTCTCTTGAGATGTCCCAACCACATGGAAAGCCATCTCTAATGTAGGCACATATTTCATGCCCATGGGGATCTTGGGGTCAGATCTCGATGTAATTAGATTATCTTTTAATTACGAACTCATCTAAGGAAATAGCCCATCCAATGCCAGTTTTGCTTAGAAAGGTCTGATTTGGTTTCCTGTAATTGGATTTCAACCTCTGGAAGGTTGAAACGTAGACTCCTGATGCTGAAGAAGGAGACATGGTAGTGGGAGACTACGTTGGAAGTTGGAGTGCTGGGTTTAATCTTATATTCTTTCTGGAGACTTTACATGGAGTTTTAGGATTTGTGAAATAGGTCGACAGTCTTGGTAAGAGCAGGGCAGAGAAGAAAAGTAAGGAAGAAAAAGAAGTAAAGAAATATTTTTTGTAGACCATGATCAGGTAAAATCATAACAATTACCTACTAATATGGCATCGAGAAGCCTCACCTGAAGCTACTGCATGGTTCAGAATCCATTCACCAAATGGTAATGCAGTAGCCCCAGTACTTATACTGATAGGACGGCCTCATTAGTGGTTAGTCCAATATTTAGGTCCCTGACTATCAGGCAGATAACATCACTCCAGTAAAACGTTTACCACCAGCACTCTTATTAGTGACATTGTCACAAGGATAGAAATAGAAACAGAAAATTTCCATCTTAGGCGACTGCTCATGCAAAAATACTGTCGACCTAAAATATAGCTTTTTCTTCTCCCTTTTGTCAGGAAAATTACTCATTCTGAACGAGTACTGAGGGACAAATTAGGAGAAACGAGTGTTACAGGTGCTGCCAACAATGCATCCACAATGCATTGTCCACTCACTCGTGTATATATATATATATATATATATATATATATATATAGTGCCAGCAAAAGTATTGGATACATTACATTTTTATTCACACCTCTAATTAGGGTTCAAGATTTTATCTAAAATTTGGTCAGTATATTCTTATTAGTATTCTTACTTTTATTTGGGGTAGTAATTACAAAATCAAAGTTTCGAAAGTTTATATTTAAGGAAAATATAAACTAACAAATGCAAAAGTATTGGATACACTAAAAAGTCCCTTTTCTAAAAATAATTTTAGATGACTATTGCTTTGTGCGCTGCAATAATGCAAGCGAGTAATCACTGACCAATAAGAGACCTTTATATTAAAATAATTTTTGCAAAATTCTTCCAGTCTGCTTCAAAGTCAACCAGTTCATTTATAAAAATGCCTAAATCTGAAGAGTTGTCAACAGATATTCATCAAAAAATTATTCCATCTCAAAGCACAACGAAGGAAAAGGGTATCGAAGGAAGGGAACTTAATCTACCAATTAGTACAGTTGGAAACGTGATTAGAAAGTTTAAAAACCTTGGTGAAGCTGTTGCAAATCTTCCAAGATGTGTCCGACCAAGGAAATGAAACGAAAAAAAAAAATCAAGATGGGTAAACAGAAAGGTGCAAAGAAACCCTTCTGTTATTCGTGATGAAATTCAAACCGAACTCAGAGAAGCTGGGATTGATGTGAGCAAGGATACAATCAATAGAGCACAAAATCGTACAGGTTTTGTTTCAAGATCTCCAAGAACAGTTCTACTGTTGAAGCAGCAACATGGCAGATCACATTTGAATTATGTTAAAACATATGAAGAGAAACAACAAAAATTTTAGAACAAGGTAATCTGGTCAGACGAAACGAAAATCTAAATCTTTGGAAGAAACACAGCAACACGTGTATGGTGGAAAAATGGCACAAGGATATTTTTCATTCAATGGTGCAGGTGAATTAAAAATCATCAATAGTAGAATGAATGGGATTATGCACAGGGATATTTTATTCATGCATATATACACATACTTTTACTTATTCATGCATATATATATATATATATATATATATATATATATACACACACACATTTACTTATTCATGCCTATATATAAATATATAAATAAATATATATATATATATATATATATATATATATATATATACATACACACTTATTCAGGCATGCATATATATATATATATATATATATATATATATATATATATATATATATATACTTATTCAGGCATATACATATATATGTATATACTTTTACTTATTCATGCATATATATATATATTTATATACTTTTAATCATTCGTGTATATATATATATATATATATATATATATATATATATACTTTTACAGACATATATATACACACATATACACATACTTTCACTTATATATATATATATATATATATATATATATATATATATATACTTTCAATTATTCGTGCATATGTATAGACATACTTTTACTTATTTGTGCATATATATATACTTTCAGTTATTCATGGATATATATGCATATGAATTGATTTATACTCAGATACACATACAGTCTTATGCAAAAAGAATAAACCGATTTTATTGCTCACTATTTTAATTAAAAAATAAAAACAACATAAATGTGTAACCAAATCGCAAGTAATATAATTACAGTCAACTTTTACTTTCTATCATACAAGTTTATACTATGGCCCAATCTTCAACACGAGCAATATCAATAAAAGAATTGCTCTCAGACACGTATCAGCGTATCACCATCCACTGAGTTGAACACTGTTATTATTCGATATTTAAGGTCATTGAGGCTAATGGAAAGTGGTAAAACAAACACAATCTTTTGCATGTATCATAAGAAATCACACATGGCGAGATCTGGGCATCTTGCAGGCCAAGCACTAAGAGCACCGAAATGAAAAATTCCATCCGCTTTCTCTTGTTAATATTGCTAAGTGCCTGAAGATGGTATCGTTTGTAAGGTTAAAGATGCAGACATCTTCTGAATTGAGAAATTGCTACTTCATGGTTAGCTCTATTTGGGTCCTTTTGTGCATTTTCTGCAAACTACGTGTGGATTCTCGTCATCGGTTCTCTCAAAACTTGTGAGATTCCTTAGTGTCACATACGCTCTTACAAACGTTTAATCGAACGTTCTTAGAAGAGAACATATTAATGCTAAATTGTCTTTAAAAAGCATGTCACACTTAAACAGAACATGTTTTGCGAATTCGAGAACACAGAACGCCTTTGCCTAAAGAAAATTGCTGAAAATTGGCGAGGTATTGACGCAACTACTACATCTCTAAGAAAATAGCCTTTTTAAATGCTCATCGACTTATTACATAATCATGCTTAAAAACTGAAGAAAGGAAACGTGAAATCGCCTACTTTTTTTTTAATTAACCCTGCATATATATTTATAGCAATATCTTTATAAGCAGACATATTGCGGCACAATTATATGTATGCATATATACGAAATACATTCCAAAAGTAACGCTTCCTAATTTTTCATTCCAATCAAATGCATCAGAGGGGATTGCAAATTGTATTGTTATGATGATTAAACTTATGTATAAATGACCTGAAAGTTCCATCTCTCTGTTGCAGATATTGACGGTGTAACAAAGCACGCCTAGTCAGGAACTTGCGTCAGAAGCAGAGATGCTTCATTGAATTACCCCATTCGGAAATCACTGTCCCGATCAACATTCACCGGAGCCTGTTGAACGTTTACAAGGCCGATGTAGTTGATGGCACAACTGCTAGGAGATTGGTTCGTCGATTTCAGAGTGGCGACTGAGATCTGAGTGAGAAAGCGCATTCCAGACTTTTACAATCGAGGCATCAAAAAAGGCTGGCAAAAGTACATTGACAGTGGTAGTGAGAATAAATTCTGGAGCTCAAAATATCACTCGTTTTAATAGCGCAACTTCCATATCAGGTTTTTCTACGAAAAAATAGTAAACCTCATTTTTGAAATTTAGACATAAAAATATCTACATATATATGCATACACACACACACATATATATATATATATATATATATATATATATATATATATATATATATATATACTGCTGATCAAAAAGTTAAGACCACTTAAAAATCTTTAAAAAAAAACAACGGTATTTTAAGGATAGATTTTAAGCCCTTCCGACTTCCGGTTACTACAATCTAAAAAGTTATGGAAACAAAAAGCTACATTCCAAAGATTCATTTTTAAAATTTACATTTTTATTAAATTAGGCTTTTTACACATGATCAAAATTATAAGACCAGAGACAAAATTTTTTTATTTAATTGTACAAAAAGTGTATGAAAAGTGTATGAAAACATTCAACAATCAAACTAAATAATGAGTTCTACCTCCACTGCTTTTGATGACTTCAAAAATTCTTTGGGGTATGCTAGAAATAAGGGTTTCCATTAAGGTATGAAGGATCCTGTTCCAGTTTCTGAAGATCGCTTCACAAAGTTCATTTTTTGTTGAATATTGTTTGTCATTTCGATAAACCTCTCCTGTCATCCTTCCCCAAACATTTTCAATTGGGTTCAAGTCCGGTGAGCATGCAGGATGTCCCAAGAGATGGGCTCTATTTTCTTGTAGAAACCTCAAGGTCCGTTTTGCAGTGTGGATTGCAGCATTATCCTATTAGAATAACCATCCACCATCACACAAACGATGACCCTCCATCTTCAAAGATGCTTTTTGAAGGATGCTAACATAACCAGCTGCTGTCTGACGACCCTGCACCCCCTAGAGCTACTCTTTGTGTATACCAATCGTTTTTGCTTAGGAGCTCAGTAGATGTTAAATATAACTGGAGAGCAGAAAAGAGCACCAGTACAGTTACATTCCAAGATCCAAATATTATTTTTCACGCAAAACAGCTCCTCCATCATGTTAAAATTTCGGTACGTTTTTTACAGATCCATTTCGTTATGCAGAAACAATCGGTTATTAATATCGATTCTTTTCGTGCATATACGACTCAATATCGACTCTTTTCGTGCATATACGCTTCAGAAAAATTTAAAATTCTTTGCTTACAAAGAAAAAATGCAAGGCAATATAATGTCAGGAACAGAAAAAAAAGAAAGCAAATTCATAGAAGACTTCACATTGTGCATTTGTTCCAACAGACTTTTTTATACGTCATTCTTCACTTAATATACATACATATACACAAACAACGTCGCAGCTCACACGAGCCATGCAAACCAACAAAGCAGAAGCCCACGACTCGAGTTCTGGACTTTCAGTTTGTTAGCTTGCATGGCTCGTGTGAGCTGTGACGTTGCTTGACTGTGGAAAATAATTATATCATCTCACACGCTGAAAATTCTTTATATATATATATATATATATATATATATATATATATATATATATATATATTATTTTTTTATTACATTTTCACCCCAAACAAGGCACATTGCCACTTTGGTGTAGGGGGCTACTATCAGGGGAAACATCTACTGGGGTACTATGTAGGGATTTGGGCAGCGAGATGTTGGTTCACGTTGCACTTGAGCTTATGCATGTCAGTACAGTTGGGGAAGCAGTGACCTGGAATGGAATTCCAAAGTCTAGCAGTTCTGGGGAAGAAACTACTGGAGTAGAAAGATCTTTTACATCTAGGGATCTCTACAGTGTGGGGGTGGGATTTTGCAGCTTGTCGGGTCTCTCGAGGGTGTTTACGTCGTGGGGGCACAAGTGCTTGCAGTTCATCAGAGCATTCACCATTAAAGTACTTGTAGAACAGGCAGAGGGATGCAACGTTTCGTCGATGGGACAGAGGCTGAAGCTTAGATGCCAGTTTTGGGCCTATCAGATTTGCGACTCTCTTTTGAACCCTGTCAAGGAGCGAGAGACTAGTAGCCGATGCACCAGCCCAAATATGACAGCAATACTCCATACATGGGCGAATAGTGGCCTTGTAGAGGTACAGGATAATTTCGGGTATTAGAAGTTTTCTAGCACGGTAGAGAGAGCCCACCTTCCTCGCAGCGGCCCTGGCAATGCTCTCGATGTAATTGTTCCAGCTCATGTTTCCTGTGAACGTTAGGCCAAGGAGCTTGAGAGACGTACTCTCAGATAAAGAGTCGTTGGCCATTGCTATAGGTGGTAGAGAAGGTTTCTTGTAATTATTGAATGAAACCAGTTTTGTCTTGGCGGCATTGAACGTGACCATCCATTTTTGTCCCCATTCCACTACTGATTGGAGGTCATCCTCTAGTGTTTCTGCCATTACTTTAGATATATGTTCATTTGTTTTCCTGTCGTGCCTGCTATAGAGTGTGGTGTCATCAGCATATATACCCATCTCAGAGGCAATTTTGTCAGGGAGGTCATTTATGAATATCAGGAACAGCAGAGGTCCAAGGATAGATCCCTGGGGCACTCCCGCATTTATATCATATTGTTTAGATGTACGACCGTCGAGGACAACCTGGATTTTTCTCTTATCTAAGAAGGATTTAATTATGTTAAGTATTCTACCAGTGATACCGTATGATCTAATCTTCCTGAGGAGACCCTCATGACATACCCTGTCAAAAGCCTTGGATATATCTAGAGCTACCGGTCTGCCCTCTCCCGCTTTGTCCAGTGAATGGTATATGCGTTCAGAGATTACAGTGAGGATGTCTGCCGTGGAATGGGCTTGTCTAAATCCATATTGTTGGTCGGTCAGAAGTTTAGCATCTGTAAGGTGCTGGACTAGAGCATGGTTAATTAAGGTCTCAAATATTTTGGCAAAAAGTGGGAGGAGGCTAATAGGGCGATAATTTAATGGGTCAGTTCTTTCGCCAGAATTCTTGAATACTGGTACCACAGAAGCAGTTTTCCAACAGCCCGGAAAGCAAGATTCATTAAGGCATTTGTTGTAGAGTTTGGAGAGAACTGGAGCTACTTCGGCTGAGCACTTTTTTAATAGCACAGCTGGGATGAGGTCGGGTCCACATGCTTTTGAAGTGTCAAGATTTTTTATGATAGCATGCACCTGAGCAGAGGTGATTATTAGATCGTCAAGCGTGGCGTCTGTCCGCATAGGAAATTGAGGTAGGGGGTGGTTTAGAGGGTCCGTGTGGAGTTTGAGGCAAACCGACTGGCAAGCATGTTAGCCTTCTCGGTTGCTGAGCAAAGAACCTCGTGATTGTTGGTTAGTGGAGGAATTGTTGATTGCTCATTATTTACTACACTGTTGTAGATTTTCCAGAAGTCACGAGTTCCTAGTTTATGTGTATATATATATATATATATATATATATATATATATATATATATATATATATATATATATATTGCAATTCATTAAAGAATAGAGGATTTCATAATCTGTGTGGAGATTCAAAATGAAATTGCAATATTCAATGAGTGTATTTAAGGAAATGATGTTACAAGTTTTTGTTGAAAATGTGGTCTAGTAGCATATGTAAATATCTTTTTACATCTAAAAAGGAAATGACTAAAATTTGTACATGCCAAAAGTTTTACATATGGGGGCATAAGGCAGATTGTCTATGATCAAGTTTTTTTCATCATCTAATGTCGTGTTTAAGAGTTATATCGTTTTAAGCTTTAATATATTTCAGATAAAGATTATAAAATATAAACATTTATAATATCTTGTTTTTTTTTTATTGGATACACGAGTTGAATAAATTATTTTGGGTTCCTCCAGCAGACTTTTTTTTTAAATGCTAGCATCTAAGATCTAGAGTCCCTTAATCCTCCAGCGTCGTATTTCATGCAGTGTGTTTTGAGCAAGGATAGTCTGTTAGTACCCACTCTCTCCAGGCTTCAGAGCACATACAGAACCTGGTCTTGCCAAATCGTGATCTATTTTAGCACTGGCCAGGCTCAACATCGTTTTAGTTTGGTGATCTAATAGAAACCTGGGATAGAACCTGGTATCTTCAATTTTTTGCGTATCTTAACTGACTTAGCTATCATGACCTGACATTATCATTTTAGCAAATGAAGGAAACAAGCTAATACTTCATTTTCTTTGCTATCTTATTGGCATAATTGCCTTTTCTTCTCTATTTATTATTTTCAAAACATCTGAAGTATATTACTCCAATGATCGTTCCAAAAGTAAAGTCCCCTATTGTGTTCAACTCCAAAAGTTGAAGACCTAGAAAGACGAGAGTACTACTTTAAAAACCAGCAGCATTTTGTGCTCCAGAATTTATTTTTCTACATAGTCACCACCATTCTCAATGCACTTTTGCTAGGTATTCAATGACAAATATCTGTTTTTGACGCATGTTCATTTCAGGAGACGCTTTCTTATAGTCTCACACCGTCAATATCTGCAGCAGAGAGAGAAAACTTTCAGGTCATGAATTCATCTTTAGTCATAATAACAAAACAATTTTCAATCCCTTCTGATCCATTCGGGCGTAATAAAAACACAGGAAGCATTACTTTTGATACGCCCACCGTATTTCATTATCGTTGAGTTCTGTGTAACCGCATCCGTCTCTTCAACTGTGCTTACTTTCTTCTTTTCATTTTCATTTTCTCATTTTTAATCTATAAATCAATTTCCATAATAAATTAATTATTATGTCTGGCGCAGAAATTTAACAAAATCAAGATAAAACTTTCTAATAAATCAAATCAAAAGTCAATTGCAAAGAAGCAACACATTTTGCCTTCAAAATCAGTTGATGTGTAGGATCTGGACAAATAAATTGAAAATCGCAAACAATAAAAATTAATGGTCACTTTTTATCAGAATACAAACAAAATGGGGATTAGAAAGTCAACTTTAGGTGATCATATAACTTTCGCTTATTCCCTATTTCATCCTTTAGTCCTCATATTCCATGAACGACAAAGGAAGTTGAATTTGTATTTTTTAGGTCGATTGTTGACCCATGACTCTCTGCATAGAAGTTTCTCAAAAGGGTTGACATATTATAAAGTGGACTAACATAAATCAGAAAGTCGTAGTTCATTTAATGTGTAGCTTTTCATTTTTACTTTGGCATCGTTTGTGTTTATTGATTTCAAGAATCATCAATTAATAATAAGTCCTTAAAGTGTAAATTACGTAGACGCGAGAAATGCACAAACGCTTACAACGATGGACGAGATATGGTCATGTCATGTCTCCCTTCCCTTTCTCCGATTTGATAGATGACATTATAATTTTGTTAGGTTGTGAAGTGTGCATGGTCATCGCCAACTCCGTTCCACTGGATGACATCGCAAAATAATGACGTCATCCAGTATGCACTGGGACAAACAAGCAAGATCCACAGGTTTTTATTTATCTCCCTTCGACGGTGGGAATATTAGACACAAAGTCAGATTACAAGGATTTGAATAGCTAGTGCTTTAGAAGAAAAGCACTTTGGCCAAACAAAAATTTCCTGGGCGGCACTGTCGGTATTCTATGGCAGTTGCGCCTCAAGCAATATACTTTTTCAAGAACGTAAAGGTAAAGTCTGCGCAAGTAGACCTGCTAGAACAGTACATGACAATACATCAGTCCGACAGAGAACAAGCCACTTCAAAACGACGTAGACTTGCAGGTTGGATTTTGGTATAAACCACAAAGATGCAGAGTTCTAATAGCATGTATTAGACCGGTGCAAAAGTTTCTGTGGATTTAAAATGAAAAACTGTGTGTTAGAAGATCTTTGGTCAGTAGCACTCTGTGTGGACGAGCATTATCATGATGGAAGCTGGCCCCCTTTCTGTTGACCAAGGAAGGTCGTTTTGGGTCAACATTGAAAAGAATATTGTGCAAGACAGCGCAGACGTCTATTTTCAAATAACTGCAAAATAACATCACCGACAAAGAAATAAAAGACTACAAAAAGGAGAAAAGGGGCGATCAGGATCACGTTAGAGGCATGGATGATGTTTGAGAAGACGATCACGTGAGGGACGTTCCTGTGGTAAAAATAGAATGAGAAAATAAATGTCGTGGTACAACAAAAAAAGCGAGTTGAATTTCTTTTCTATTCTTTGTCTCCTTTGCGACTGAAAACTACAACGTGTTGGTCACTAGAAAGCATTATGATTTTATAAATATATAAATGATGCTTTAATAATGTGAAAGAAAAAATATAAATTAATCACAGGGTGTGTAATACACCATGAAGATAATAACAATATGCATAAAATAAATTACAGTGCTTTAACATCCCCCTTCTTCTACAAATCAGCAAAAACTTTTGCACCGACTTCATAAATTGAATAAATGCTGCAAATTTCATTATAACTAAATCATTTTCTCGGTTTTAGTGATTATATACATATATATATATATATATATATATATATATATATATATATATATATATATATATATATATATATATATCACATTGTTTTTTTGTGTTATTTTAATAGTCTTTTAGTGATGTATTCTAATCACATATAGAGGTGGGGTGTCCGCTAGCCTCTAGCGCCGACGCTGTTTTTATGTCTACCTGTGGATTATAATATCTTTGAGTACAAATATTTATTAGTTGACTGGGAGTACACAGAGGTTATCTTGGCCAAGCAAGAAGATGAAAAGAAATCGGAAAAGAAATGTTCAAGTTAGATTAGAAAAAAAAAAAAAAAAAAAGAAAATCCCAGATAAAGAAATCAAAACAAACAAAAAAATTCGTCCTGGAATGAATTCTAATTTTCTTGATTTATAAGCACTGATTTTTTTATGGCAAGTCAGACATGTTAAACATGCCGCAGGATGTTTTATTTTTCCTTTAGAATATCATAGAAATAAAACTACTTTCTCTTTAAAAGTATGTGGTGACAGGCTTAAGATCTATTATATCCAATTTTGCAATAATGTATGTATTAATAAAATTGCATCTGTCCGTTTCTTTTTCGTTTTTACTAGGGGTGAGTGGGGGATGTTAACCGCTTATCAAGGCCCAAAAGCCACTCGAGGATAAGAGTTGATGAGTGCTAGATGGCTGGTAGGTACGGACAAAATGAATGCCGATGCTCAAAACGTATAAACATTTTGATCCCTCCCTTTACCTAAAAAAAAAATCCCCCAAAATCAGGAAATTAACCAATTTCCAGTATTTATCCAATAATGATTGCGGAATATAATGAACTAATCATTTTTATGTAAATCTTTGTAGAAATGTATTATTTTGTTTAAACAAAAAATACCTTTATCAAAGTTATGGTTTTCAGTAGTAAATAAAAAACGCAAGAAGTTATTTTTGCTTTTTTTATTCAAATAAAACATCGTAATTTGTAACAATAAAAATAAAATAATTTTTACAGAAACATAACGATAAAAATCCCTAAATCCGTATTAATGAATTCGATATAACTCGAAGAAAAATGAATTTCTCGAACTATCTACATTATCATTGAATTAAGCATTGCCTATTTAATATTTTCACAAAAAAAATTATAATTGCAAAAAATATTGGTACTTTTTTTTAAATTATAGGTTTCGCATAATTTTTATATGTAAGATTTTAATTATTTCCTTGCTCGCAAGAACGTGAAACTTTCGGCGTAACATATTTTTTTATATAATATTGAAGAATAATTTTAAAAAAATTAATTTATAAACAGGAACATAGAAAAATAATTAAATTAAAAAATGGAAAAAATTATAAACATTCAGAATAGGAATGCACGGATGCATGTCTGAGAAAAAGAAAACTGTCACACCGCTTTCTCCCTTTTCATTGCATGACGTCATTTTCACAGTCTTTCGACTACCTGAAATTTTGGGCCTTCGTATATTCCATGTTTACAAAATTTTAGTTTTGTTACGTTTTACGAACGGCAGAATCACTCGGTTTTTGGGCAAATTAATTTATGTTTTGTACAAACAAGGTGTTTTTTTTTTTAATTCAATATCTTAGGACTTTACTTTACTAATTATCTTTGAAATAGACACAGAAAAATAATATTTATCTTTTAAAGAATTTTTACAATGACTTTATTTAACTTCAAAATTTAGCTGAATTGGGTAGCTGTCCGTGAAAACATTTTCATAACTTTTTTTTCACGTGTTCAAATATTTTATTTTCCTTTTGGAAATTAAGTTTAGTCCTTAATCTATCAAATACAATCAAAAAGTAGTCGGATCTTACAAAAAAATATGATAAATCGGCTTTCAAAACTATGTCATTCTATCTTTGTCCACCAATTTTTGTCCATACCTAATGGCTGGTGAGACAACACCGTGATGATCGGTAATGGTGGAATTTAGGTAGGGTTTAATTACTTAAAAGGACATCTCAACAAGAACTTGTTTATATTAAGCTTGAAAACGACCATGAGCTGTGAATCAACCACGTGGTGGTGTGTTCCACAGATGGGCAGTTATATGAAATAAGCTTTACTCATGAAAATTTCGCTTAGTTTTTGGCAAACTTCTTTGTAAGTAATCACTAGGGCTAGGACAACAGCATATTCTTTTCATTGTCGTTTATTGTTTTGAGTGTGTATCCGTTGATATCTTATATGCGTTTATATAGAGTGATGTGGTTCTCGATTGATTAACTGTTTCTGTGTCGGATATATACTCGAGAGTCAAAACAATGAAAAGAATATGCTTTTGTCATAGCCCTCAGCATTATAATATGTGGATCAAGGTTAAGTGTAGCAATCTAGTGAAAGGAGTGATGCACTACTCGATGTTTCGTTATAGTAGCTATTGAAAGGGAGTCCACAACTACCGACTTATCTACTTGTATTTGTTTTTAATAAAACCAAAAGGACTCCCATCAGATTTAGTTAAAGATAATGTTAAACAACAAAAACATGAAGGTTACTTACATGAATCAAAATTTAAGAGTCTTAAACACATTCAAATGTTTTATTATAATGGAGTTTTGGTGTCTATCTATCACCAAAACAATATAATATTCCTTTAATATATTACTTGTGGCTTCACGAGGGAAAAGAAACAAAAACAAATGTTATCACATGCAGCAGTATGACAAGTCAACTGGACAATACATGTAAATTGAACACTTCCATTAACACGACCTGGCATGTTTTCAAACAATTCTGTCCACATGATCCGGTACAGTCCCGAATAATTCCGTCGACATGATCCGACACGATCCGGAACAACTCTGTTGAAACGACATGACGCAATACTGAATAATTCCATCAAAACGACATGGTACAATCCTGAACAACTCTGCTGTTTAGTCGATTTATGCCTGCCAAGTTCCAATTTTTTTTCAATTCTGATCACTTAACTGCTATTTTTACAGGGTTATATATATATATATATATATATAAAACAGTCCACAAAAAATGCAATCATTTGACTTCCCTCATGCCACTCTGTAACCTTGCATCTCAAAGGCGATGCAATTTGAGAAAATGGAGACTGATACACAGACATAGTGAGGTTTACATATTAGATTCCGAATCAAATTAAAGTTTTTCCATGTTTCTCTCTTCAACCTACCTCTTTTCACCCAGTACATTCCTCTCCATGGACACACACGTTTCCTTTATATAGATTCCTCAATTAAGAGGTGGAAATAAGTGAAGCGAACACCTTGATAAGAAATCAGATTTAGTATGTAAAACGGCTGAAAAGATGATCCCCTGACGAAATCTGTGCCAGTTTAGGATAAAAAAAAATGAATAATTTTTCTAAACTTTTGAAATTGTTTGTGCTTGTATGTACGAAAATAAAACAAGTAAAACTAAAATCCTATATTACAGGATTATTATCTAATTTCTTTTTTACCTGAAATGTAATGAAAACGGTAATCATTTGACCTGCCTCGTGCCACTTTGTGACTTTGTATCTTAAAGGGGGTGCAGTTTTTAGAAAATGGAGAGAGATGCACACACAGGCGTACTGAGTTTTATTAGATTCCGAATGAAATCAAATACATAGTGCATATGATTGTAAAACACTGCGTTACAGATTAGTCTAGCATCTGAATATTAATACTGTTGGCATTATCTTCTGAGACAGATTTCATTTGGAAAAGACAGTCATTATTATGTACTGGTATTTATATGTGTCCTATATACGGCATGATCACGTTAACACGATGATTCCTGTAGATCACCAACGTTTAGTGACGTTGAGCCTGGTCAGTACTAGGATGACAATTTTGGAATACCAGGTGCTGTATTTACTTTCTGCTTATCTCGGCATTGTTTCCAGTCATTCTGGACTTCTCTTTGCTACTGGAATCAAGTACTATCAACTCAGAAGAGGAGCAGTTGGCAATTGTACAACCCTTGGTTTACATGTGCAGACTTACTGGGGGTCATGAATCCCACAGTGCCTGATACGGCACAAAGTTGCTTTTAGTGATAAGAGTTCAGTGTCTTAGTAGTACTTAAAAACATTTGGTATTCCCCTAAAGTCTGAGTGCCTCAGATAGCAGGCAATGGACTTGAAACTTTCTCTTTTATAAAACAGAGGAAAGATTACAGAATAAGAATCCCATAAGTTTCATTTTAATGTTTTCTTTTACTTCACTCAAAGTTCTCAGAAATCAAGGGGCCTCTTTCTCAGACTACTACTTGATCTTTACATGAGATACATAGATATTCGAATATTCTATTAAATTCCTCCTTTACCTCTCAAACAGAGTTAGTTAAGAATTTAAGAACATAATTTCCTCTCTCTAATTGACCAGTTAAATATATAGCATATCTTTCTTCTGATCTCTTGGTCTTACCAAATTCGAGGACAAGAACTGATCTAGTCTGATGAAGTATTGAGCTTTGTGTTGTTAACTCAAATAACATCACTTGGAGAAGATGCACCATTCTTTATAAAAGCCCATGTGGGTTAGTTATATGGAGGAAAATTATTTGGGCCGCAAATACGATAGACTTTTGAATATTTAGTCAGGGTTTATTTATAGGGCAAAGTATCCGCATGCCAGATTGTAGTGACAAACCCCTGTATAACAGGATCTTAGACACTCGAGAATAGTGTCTAGTAGGCATTCAAGCACTCTCCAATAGGCATCGAAGAATTTAAAACAATTGTTGAAAATGTGTTTTATTACTTGCAATAAACAGAAATGGTGCTTTAACAATATTACTTGGATTTCTAATTAAAAATATGATTTTAAAAAGTACGTTTTATGAAATTATTACCCAACATTACGAGTTTCTAATTCAATTATTTAATTTTCATATATATAACAGGTCGCTCTCTCTGATTAATAACAGCTGAATATTTATTTCCACTTTCCTTGGATAGAAATGATTGGCACTTCTATTTTACACGATTCAAACATCAACCCAACACGCAGCAAAGAGATTAGCGCATTTTTATTCATTAAAGAATCGTCACATATAAAGGCCAAAAGTCGCTCGAGGATAAACGAGGCCGAGGTATATGTATTGTTAGTTTAACGATGAATGGTATATAATAGGATTTTTCTTTTTTTTTTAATTTGCATCCTCCCTAGATGAGTTGCAGTAAATTAATTTTCAGGGTGAGGGTACTGGCCCCACACCCAACCTTCCCAGAAGGTACATCATACAGCTCTTAGCCTTTCCAAATGGTCACTCATCTGGTACTGGCCAGACTCGACATTGGTTAACTTTGGTGCTCTGGCGAGAACCAGTGTGTCAACGTGATTGTGCTGTGCAAGGAAATGTTTAGGGGACAGTAAATGCACAAGCAGTAACCATTCACATATATATCCCCATCAGTGGAGATGACGATGTTAGGTTTTTGCAGTAGTTCTTGCAAAGTGATGTCGAGATCTTCCTACATACACTGCTTAGTATTCCAAAATAGTCACCCATCTGGCACTGACCATGTTCTATGTTGCTTAACCTCAATGATCTAATTAGAACCGGTGTGTCAACGTGATTATGCCTTATATTAATATGAGGATTGAAACTGATTACGAGAATGAACAAATTTTTACTACTTATGAAGATGGTTTATAACAAGCACTTGTTGACAAGTAACATATAATATTATAACACCTTAGTTTATCAACTATGTCAGCTTCGGTTATAATCTTCTATATAAATAAAATGAACTCATTTTTTCCCGTGGGATTTTGACCTTAATAGGATTAAAAATCAAGATATTTCATGCAAATACATTATGCACAAACAGCAGAACAATATCTGAGGTTTGTTATAGGTATCCCCGCTAGTAGCTAATAATTTATGTTTTCATAAAATATTATACATATGTGCTTGCAAGTTGTATATGTTTGCTAGTTCATTCGGATAAGATTTACAGGCTCAATCTTTTCTTTTAAGTTTTATTATATTCTGTTATACAATGATAATCAATACATTATTGATTTGTAAAATATATGATATTCAGACATGTTAAGTTGGCAACTAGATTGTGTTTAAAGAATGTAAAACAATATACGAGAAGGAAAGAATATACTTATATAACTTTTACAAAAGTAAAACTTCAAAGCATTTTGAATTATAAAGCGTTATTTTTTTTTTCAGGAATTTAAAGCCATAAATGATTACCTGTATGAAATATGTGCAGCAAGAATGGAAAATTGAAAATCATTTCTGCAGAAAGGTGTTAATGCGAAAGTGTTAGAATTTAGTTGGAAAGATCTGATAAAGAGTTTTGAAAAGAAAAAAAGGCGTAAGAATAGAAGATATATATTTTTTTAAATATAAAATGAATTCTGTCTATTGGGGAGGCTTATTGTAGAGTGGAAATATTTTATAGAGTTGATTAGATCAGAGAATTGCCAATGTTCATACAATCTAAAATGCTGAAACTGAAAAAAAGCCGTTCCAACTACTATATACAAGTAGTGAACATGAATATTTTATAATATAAGTATGAGAGAGGTCATGTTTCTGCATTTTCTTTTTTGTATTATTGAGATTATTCGGACTATTATTCTCAACTTAGTAGTTAATTTCAGTGTTTCAGTCAATGAGCCTACGATTTTCTTTAGTTACATCTTTTCAAGTTATTTTAATGGGATGATGTGACACAACGGTGGAAAAGTGGGATTTGAAAAGTCAGCACCCTAGATGAAGCGCACACTGGCCCACAAAAATACTTAAACAGGCCCATCAACATTCTTCTTGATGGAAAAAAAAAGTCAACCTACTAGAATTGTATAGGACTAGAGACATACCTCATTCAACAGGCACACTATTTCAACAATGGCCTACACTCTGTTGACTTCAGTAGCAAGGACCTACCCCCCACCATACTCTTTTTTTTCTAAACTTGTTGTCTATATACCTATAAAGTTGAGATTTTTAATAGCCCTGACATTGATATTGAAAGCCTACTTTTTCTATTTAAAAATTATTAAAATAAACTTCTTAATTTACTAAGTCATGTATATGACAGCGACTTTGCATATTCCTTTGAAAAACCAGTGTTCATTAATTACTTATTCGTTTCTTATTAGATGATTGGGTTCATTTTTTTTACTATTACGCTAATTTTTTATGCATAGTTTCTATATTGTGCATAATTAGATAGAATTTAAGATGAAAACGGTCTAGTGCACGCACATGTTTTTATATATATCTATACATATATATATATATAAAAGTGACCGTGCTTGTGTGGGTGTGAAACGTCTCCACAAAACTTCTCTTCGAATATTTGATCTACAGACTTGAAATTTGATATATAGTGTATTTGGTTTTCGGAAACACTTTCAATGTGGTTTTTAGCTGATACAAAAAGCAGCTAAGAAATCAAAATTGAAAAAAAAAAACAGTTGACTTTAGCAGAAGTAAATCAACTTTCTGAGTATGCATATATATACATATATATACATTTTTAGCTTGAAGTAGTTTAATTCTTAGTCTTTTTTACCCATTTGGTGATAGCTCATGTAGTAACGATGAAGGCTAAAATGCTAAGTGACTAAGGATTGAACACTGAATATTTTGGTTTTGATTACAACAGAAGTCATTTTATTTAAAACTTTTGGAATCATTACTGCATATATATATATATATATATATATATATATATATATATATATATATATATATATATATATATATTTGGTACAAGATAATAATCAATAGAGAATTTTCTCTCCATGAATTAAAATATCCTATTTAAGCATGTTTTACGACCGGGCAACACTGGGCAGCATGTTAGTAAAAATTAAGGTTATAATATTAAATAAACATTTCTACTCGGTCATGGCTGCTGGAATAAGAGAAATCTACTCTCATGAATCAAATAAACGTTTCAGTTCACACTTTCATATAGGTTTCCGAGTTTGACAGAAAGATTTGTAAATTCAAAATGCGTTTCTGGAAAAAGTTTGAGGGTTACTTCGACCGAAACGTCGTGAAAATAACAACCAAAATGAGAATAGCAATTGGAATAATGAAAATAATGCCTATAAAAATACTTCTTTATTTTTTTAATGACTAAGATGCAAAATTGTTTTGCTTTTAGGTGAACATACACACATACATACAACTACCCTTTATATAATAGATTAGCAGATCTAGTAAGCGTAGCCCGGGGCAAAAGTATAACATTTAATATTTAAACTGATATCTCTTTACATATTTCTCTATGTCTATGTGTCTCTCTATGTTTCTCTCTTTAACCTCCTTATTTCCACCTTACTCATCTCTCTCTATGGAAACACACATACAAGTTTCTTTTATATAGATTACTCAAGGAATGGGTCGAATTAAGGGAAGTTACCCTTTGATAAAAAAAAAAAAAATCATATGTTTAGTACATAAAACGGCTAAAAAGATGATCCCTGACGAAATCTGTGCCAGTTTAGGGTAAAAGAATGAATAATTTTTCTAAAATTTAGATATTATTCATGTTAATATGTATGAAAATAAAACACACTAAGTCAGATTTCATTCAGACCAGTAATTAGTGTGCATTGGTATTTATATGTGTCCCATATACGGCATGATCACGTTGACACAGTGTTAGTAATTATTTCCACCAAAAAAGGTTCAGGTAGACTTACATTGCTCTTAAACTTTTTATTTTAAATCATGTTTAAAATATTAAAAACAATAAATCATAACAAGTTTAATACACGAAACATAGACAAGAAACAACTCCCTTCCAAATTTCTCTCTCCGGACTGAAGCCACACTAGATGATGTGAAAATCATCTCTTCTCACATCCGTGATATCATAAAAACTTAGAGACCTCCAAGATGTGTGGGCCTGATCTCATCCCTGCTATGTTTAATTAAGTAATGCTCAGCTGAGCTAGCCTTCATGCTTTCCAAACTCTACAACAGATGCCTCGTTGAATCTCGCTTCTCTAATACCTGGAAGATGGCCTCTGTGATACCAGTGTGCAAGAATTCTGGTGAAAAGACCGACCCTCTCAATTATCACCCCATCAGCCTCCTCCCGCTTTTTACTAAAATCTTTGAAGCACTAATCAATCAAGCACTTGTCCATCACCTTGCAAAAGCAAATCTTCTCTTTGACAAACAGTATGGATTTAGGTAATTTTGTTCTACTGCAGATATTTTAACAGCCATCTCTGAACACATATTTCATGCACTGGATAAGGTGGGTGAAGCCACGACTGTAGCCCTTGATATATTTATTTATGATCAACCTGTTCTTTATTATTGTTCTGCTGATAAACCTACTTCCTCTTTTTTTTTTTTTTGTCATATTTGTTTTTCTTTTTCTCCTCTACTTTCTAACACTTGATGGGGCAGGCGAATAATAATAAGACTCGTGTAAAAAGAAAGAAATTTATTAGCAGATATATACTAGATCATTCATAGCTTTTTTTGTATATTTAAGGGAAAGGGACTTTTCCACTTTTTGTTCCAGTTTTGATTTCATTCGCAAATGCATAAATCTGTTAATAATTTTTATAATAACATAAACAATAAACTACCTGGCATTTGGTGAGTATTAATCTTGCTTTAAGTATTCTGTTTAAATGGATGATTCGCATTACATATATTTAAAGTAAATATATTAAATATTTAAAGCAAATAGTTCCGATTTAAATTACCTCCGAGTCTATGTTTGTAATATCCGACTTTCTTTAGTTGCATATTTTTACGTTATTTATCTGTCTCCTATGGCGAGATGATGGGACACAAGTGTAAAAAAGTGAGATTTGTTAAGCCAGTGCCCTAAAGGAAAAGCACTCTGCTCCCCCCTCAAAAAATGCCTGGGTTGCCCGTCAGCATTCCCTGGTAGGGCGTTTCAGGCGAGTACCAATAAACTAACTCCTTTTCAAAGGGAGAAAGCAAAGCGTGAAAAGAAGGACATGCTAGAACTACACATAGACTAGAGACATACCTCAGCCAACAGAGAACAAGCCTCCTGAAAAATGGTATAGACTTGCTTTTAGGGCCAAAAGGGAAGAAAACCCGTTTGATGGCATGAATGTTTATCTTATATTTTTGCTGTAAATTTCTGAAAAGATGTCTTGTAAGATAGAGAAATAAGAAATTCATCTTCTTGGAAGATTGACAGATAATTAACAAAAATAAATACATTTTGTACTTGAAGTGATAGGATGAATTTTATGATTACTTCGTTCGTTTCGATATCAGCCAAGTTAAAGACGATTATTTCACTGTCATCAAACAGATGTTATTCTTGATAGAACTTGATAGAGTTCAAAACCAGCTTCGAAACTGCAACCTTTTTCCTGCCTGAGTTCTAATCTATGCGCCCCCCCTTGCAAGATATCACTAAAAATACTCCACTAGCAATAACCACTATCAACAATTTCCAACATTATCTGTGCCTAAATCTAAACGCAGATTTCATGAACAAAGCTTATTTCCTAGAACTGCTCGCCCGTGTAACACTGTTCCACTGGCCTGCTTCCTGATCGACTACAATATCATAAACTTCAAGTCGAATGTAAACAAGTTCTTGTTGAACCGTCCCCTAAAATAATCAACTTCTACCCAACTTATACCACTACCGATTACTATACAAGCAACTTACATTCATTAACCTTTATCCTTGAATGGATTTTGGATCTTGATAAGTGGCGACTCTCTTGAAAAATAACAAAGAAAAAAAAATAATTTTAACCACACAGAAAGAGGAGAGATGTGGTAGGGTCTGTTTTGCTATATACTATGTGAAAATTAATTTTTGCAAAAAAAAAAGAAAAAACTTTCCTATCATTAAAGTACTAAAGCGGCTTTCTCACATAAAGGTATAATACGTGGGGTGGAACATAATTGGGCAGATTACTGGGAAAAATACAGTGCACGGATGAGTCATAGAGTGTGTAGGATGTCCGCTGATTGGCGAGTGATATGCCGAATTCAGTGCAGATGAGCAGAGATTAGGCCCTACTGTGATGGATGATCTGGCGGGTTGTACGCATCATTTCTCAGATAAAAGTAGTATGGTAGGGATGCCTACTGATCCAAAGGATACAACACGATGGTGGTCAGTTGCATATATAAAAGACCTGCTATACAGCCTCTGGTCATTCATTCACAAAAATTCAAAAAGGCAACATGTCCCAGGATATAATAAAGATGTCTACCTTGCCGATGCCCAAGTTCTTTGTACAATTACCCTTGAACAGACAGAGAGGCAGCTATCTTCTCCAGCTTCCAGAACTTCAGGACAGTGTCCTTGTAGTCACGCCGGGCCTTGTCATAGAAGATAGCATAGTCCACGAATCAGTCAGCCACGTTTTATTCATCTTTAGGAGGCAGGTGCTGTTTGTAATTTCGTCTCCTGGCTGATTCTTCAGAGCTGCTGCATTAAGACAAGGATGATCCAGGTCTGGAGGTCTGACCCAAAACTGGTCAAAGGTCCAGGAACCGAACTGGCTGGCTCAACATCCTCAGGAGGCTCCTCCTCAACAGGCGTTGACTGGAGTGGCTGTTCTTCTGGTTCTCTTCTGGCAACAGCAGTAACCACAGCAGCAGTTATGGATTTCTTGGAAGCTCTGGCTTTATGTATTCTTGTAGACTATGTTGTCGTACATGACAATGATCTCGTCAAAAGCAGAGATACGAATAATCTCTCTGGGACAGCACATTCCAAACAATAGTGGACCTATCCACAAGACGTAATTCACTTGTTGGATCATATGTGGTATCTGCTAATCAGCTG
This sequence comes from Euprymna scolopes, assembly GCF_053919585.1. Lineage (NCBI taxonomy): Eukaryota > Metazoa > Mollusca > Cephalopoda > Sepiida > Sepiolidae > Euprymna > Euprymna scolopes. The sequence continues at coordinate 108,787,662 of NC_136485.1, forward strand.
GTGCTATCCATCACATATGTACCTCATACCTAATACACCCATCTGTGACGCATCCCTGCACACCTGGTATGGAGTCGTGGTGAATCTGATGATTTCACACGCCATATGTCTGCCACAGCTGTTCACCTATGCACCGAATTATCCGCCGGGTGTAGGCATATGTCTGTTGGATGTCTGCTGGCTGTGCTACGGGTGTGTCTTACTGGAAGCAGACTCCCCGATGTTTCAAACATGTTTGAAATTTTTGCAGTGTGGCCATGGCTTTGCCGTATCATTCACGGCTACTAGAAATGCCCAGTGGTGTACTGAGGATCCTCAGGTATGTCGTCAGGATAAGCAGGGATGGGCATGTGCATCGATATACCGTACTATACCTATATGTGGGAAGGGGCAATAAATCATGTGTAATTTGTTGAATCGCAGCCACTGCCACAACTGTTAGTTTCACTTGCTTTTTACTCAAAAATTCATAAACTGATGGATATAAATAAGTTCTTATTGCAAAATTAAAAATAATAAGTCTCTTTATTTCTATGTTGGCAGTATGGATGATATAGAAGTGAATAGCTTTCTGAAGTTTTGAGATAATAATTCGCATTATTTGGATTATTCTGACTACTGTTCTTATTGTCAATGTTATTCTCATGCTTTGGCGGACGTAACCTCTGACTGTCTTCAGTTGTATCTCATCAAACTGGAGAATATGGGTGGAATTTCGAACAAAATGTTACAAAGGATAAAATACCAAATCAATTTCAGTACTAAGTGGGTTATGACAACGGTTCACATCTTGAGCATTATTCTCACAACGTTTCGGCCGATGTAAACTACCTAGAAAGAGGAGACAGGGTATTGTCTATTTCTTTTTTTACTTACTTTATGAAAAGTGACTTGTGCAAAAGAAAGAACTTTGCTATCATTTAATTAGATATATAGACCACCCGACCCGTAATTCGTCGGGTCACAAACACTATTACTACCAGTTCAACTTTGATTTTATTTAGAAAATAATGCATAAAAAAATTCCCCTTTCAAAACCAAAAAACTTCTTTTTTACTCCTATATTTACACTTATTAATAAGATAGAATAAATAGATCTGATATCTTATTTACATACGTGTTTATGGTTTGTACGAATATATTGTGTAAATTAACTGCAAAGGAAGAGTCATTCTTTCTTTAGATGATTACAAAGACATTAAAAATAAACATTAGAAAATTGTTAAAATGGAGTAGGAGTTGGGTTTCTAAAAAAATAACGTTATTTCAGCACGGTCCGTATTCTGTGTATATACCGAACTTTTCCCCTAAACTTTCAAGTTTACAGTTATTACTCATGGGAAATGTCAGGTTTCCTTGCAATTAAAAAGAAAGGAAGTGAAATATGGTTATCAGCAAAAATAGTAATGGTTATAAGATATGAGATAGATAAAGAAAGTATACAATGATGATAGAAAGAAAAGAAGACTTTGCTCCTTCTGGTAGATCAATCCTGCCTGACCTTAAGGTCACACATCTTTAGCAGTGTCCATCCCAGAGTGTCTCAAATTTCCTTTCATACACCTCCAGCTGTTCCTGAGGAACCGAATCTCTTTAATATGGTCGCAAGATAACCTTTTCTTTTTTATTAACATTTCCTATCATTTTCAGTTTATCGGATTGGTCGGCCGAATCTTGGGGAACCAGCCAGGTCTAAGCTTTGTATGAAAGCCTCTAATTCTTTTGCAGCTAAATCCATAATTTTCTTTTTTGCCTTGCTATCTTCTATCAGATATATCAATCTTGTCTGGAGATTCAGGAAAGAATTACACCACACAACCAGGTGTTCGTAGAGCATCATTTAACAGCTAAGCCGACCCTGATATCTCCTTTTTCCTAATCTTGTAAGTGGCCGCCTTCTATTTCTTATTTATTTCAATGATTTATGAAATATATCAGAAAGGTTAAAGTTTTATCTATTCGATTATGATACCAATATTGAGTGCTAGCCATGGGGCTCGTGTTCGCTCACAAATATAATAACTGTCCATCATTAGGAGTTTACTTTTTATAAACAAAGCTACGTTAAACATTTTTTAATCACCAAATATAGAACTGGAATTTCTAAGTTGAGTTAATATAACACAGAATCAAAATAAAATAAAATAAAAAAAAACGTTTATTTATTTAAACATCTAAAATCACTATGCAACAAAGAAAGAAAAAGAAAAGAAACCCAACTGGCGAAGACTTATGTTATAGAAATCAAGTTGATTTAAAATTTTAAATGAATAAACATTTAACTGACAAATTCAAATTTACATTATGGTGAAAAAATCTCTGAAACAAAAATCAGAGATTTTTCTAGGGCTATAAAACATGCTGCTGCACATACATGCAAAAGTATAAGACCGCCACCTTCAATGAAGCCACCTAATTGCCATGAGTGGTGACCGTCGGGTTAGGGTCCTGGTGGATACGCATGCCATGATTCTGGTTAAAAACGAGTTATGCGAACTACAACACACCATTTTTCCCCTTAACTGGATCAAACAAGAGGTTCAAGGTAAATTGGTTGATTGTAAAGCACTATGCTGATCATGTTTATTTCTGAGCGTATTTGATGTTTTGCATTTGTGACAAATAAGTATCGACACTTCTCTTCATAAGAGCATATTTAGGCTGATCAATCTCTATCCCATTTGCGGGTTTTTGATAAACTACAAAAACGTATCTGTAATCTGGCTACCCCCCCCCCGACTCTTCCTTCTCTATAACCTCTCTCTCACAGATGTAATATTACTAGTCATATTTTTTTTCTATAAATACTATTATATCATATGTTCTTCAGAATTGTCTGTTCTATTAACTGCTTCATTTGTTCCAACTCGTTTGACTCATTAGTTTAGTAGTCTCTATCAATTTGCTCCTTTTGAAGCCACATTGTAATACAACTTCCTATTTCAGCAGCTTCTTTCCATGAACTGCAAGCTTGTCGAACTCTTGTCCTGCTGGCTGTTTTCCTCCTACTTTTAACCTTGGTCTTTTCAAAACAAAAGTCAGAATACAAAATCGACTTCGAAAGCTAGTGGGAGAGTAATCTCTTTTCTTTCCTACAGATTTTTTTAATGGAAATATCTTTGATTAATGCAAGAAGCTGAAAAGAATGAAAGCTGATTATTGCAAAGGCAGAAGACCAAAGCTATGGGTAGGAGGAAAATAGCAGAAAAATAGTTTCACCAGCTTGCAGTATTTATAGAAAAAACTGAGACTAGCAACATTACGTCTGTAAGAAAGTTGTTGCAGAGAGGATAAAGTAGGGCCAATTAAACTACAGATGCGATTCTGTGCCTTATCAACACTGAAATGGGACAGAGATTCATTAGCCCAAATATGACAACAATACTCCATACATGGTTTGATATTGTAGAAATAGAGAATAGCTTAATAATAATAATACTTCCTAATAAAAAAGTTCTTAGTTTTCTCCACTCTCTCGGTATTCTCATAAACAATGCTCGACTGAGCTCTAAGATTTGGTTCCTCCTTGTAAGATATTTACAACAAGAACACTTTTTCTATATCACAAAAAAGAATTCTTTCATCCGTCCATATGTAATTTGATTGGCCCCCAACCTTTCTTCTTCTCTGCAACCTCTGTCTAACAGATGCGATGTTACTAGTCTCAGTATTTTCTGTAAATACTATTATTGCATGTGTTCTTCAAATTTATCTTATTTAATCTCTGCTTCTTTTGTTCTCGCTCGTTTGACTTGTTAGTCTATTGCTCTTCATCAATTTGCTGTTTTAATACCTCATTGTAATATGGCTTTCTATTCCACTAAATTTTTTCGTAGACCTACAAGTTTGTGGAACTCTTTTCCTACTGACTGCTTTCCTCCTACTTATAGCCTTGAACTCTTTAAAGCCAATAGGCATCTCCTTTCATTTTGGCAATCATCTTACGTTCTTGAAAGATCATTACATCAAATGGCTTCTTGCCTTGTTTAGAAGGATTTCCATAAAATTCTGCCTAGTCTTAGGTGAAATTTCCAGAGGTATAGCATTTTTTACACTACTTTCTACTCGAGAAGCATATTATTGCATAACTGCTTTTCTGTTGATTGCAACTTGCCCCACTTCACATGAAATGGCAAAAAAAAAAAAAAAAAATCAGAAATGAAATGCAGCTCAAACCATTGATCATTGTTCGTACTCTCATAATCTTCTTCATGTTTCAGCTAACAATCATTGCCATCTCAGTTTTTACTCTTGTTTACCCCAGACAAGGCACATTACCACTTGGAGGTAAGGGGTTACTATTTGGGACCATGTCTGCAAGGGACTATGTAAGGAGCTGAGCAGGATATTTGTTCACATTACATACCTCCCACTGAGTGCAGTTATACAATTCCATAGATTATGGTAGTATCCATTGACTGTCTTTATACTTCCTGCTTAGTGCAGTGATACAAAGGGAAGAAAAAACGAAAAGCCTGGTGATTCTTTATGGCTATACGGTTCTACCCCGTGCTATACGGTTCTACTCCATGCATGTCAGTACAATCAGGGAGGGAAGAAGCAGAGAGAAAATTTTAAAATATAGCAGTCCGAGCAGAAAAGCTATTAAAGTAGAAGGCTTTCCGATATATAAGAACCTCATCAGTAAAGGGGGGGATTTTGCTGCTAGACGGGTTTATCGGGGTGTATGAACATCAAGGGGATAAAGTAGATGGGACAAGGACAAGGGTCGGAGCTTGCTTGATAGTTCAGAACCCAGGAGATTTGAGACTCTTTTTGTTAGGGCCATATCTAATAGGGAGAGTCTAATGGAGGATGTTATCCTTCAGGTACTCTTGACCTTGATGATTTGAGGCCCATAGGAATAGCAAAAAAAGATATAAACAGGTTTGTTGTATATAGAAGGAATATTGCAGATCTAACTAAATGATTTTTGTTGTTATTTTGTTTGTTTTAACGGCACATCACCACAATGAAATGTTTTATGCTGAAACACTGTACGCATAGTTAATGATTCAGTGGAAATGATTAATTGAAAATGAAGTGCTATTGTATCTACATCAATCAGAAGAAACCGAAGCTTTCCCAATAGTATTACTGACTAAGTGAACATATTAGAGCCAATTTGAATTTGGTCGGCCAATTCCATAGACTGTGGCAGTATCCATTAGCCATCCCCATACCTCCCGCTGAGTGCAGTGATACAAAGGGAAGAAAAAAAACGTAAGGTCTTGTGATTCTTTATGGCTATTAATACGGTTCTATTCCATTGAAATAATTGACAGGAGTCTGGTAAATGATTTGAAAACTTCTGACTTGAGACTTGGAGAGAAAAGTGCCTTTAAGAGCATTTAGAGAAACCTTTACGCGTCTGCCTGAATAAACAATGTGTTCGAATTGTCATTTAGCGAAAAAAAAGATGGATGACTGTCACCCCAACTTTACACTCAGACGTTTTCTTTGACGCTTGTTCTTCGGTTTCTACAACTAAGGCAGAAGAAGTTTTCTTACTCAGATGACCAGAGAGAGAGAGAGAGAGAGAGAGAGAGAGAGAGAGAGAGAGAGAGAGAGAGAGAGAGAGCAACAACTAAATTCAGATGTCTTCTCTTTAATGAACAACATTGTAAGACTTTTACGCTGTAAACCTGAAAAGACTTACAACAAAAGATTAATATATATATATATATATATATATATATATATATATATATATATATATATATAGTAATTTATAAAATATATATGGCGATTAAGCTACACTGAATATTCAGTGTAGCTTAATCGCCATGGGGTCATTGAAACATGTTTGCTAATGTGTAGCCAATAGCTCTCCAACAATCAATATATTGCTCTGTTTCATGCATTGAGCACTCTTTAGAATGACATATTGTGTTGTTGTTATGAGTTACTGAAAAATTCTACCAACAGTATAATAATATATATATATATATATATATATATATATATATATAAACTAGCAGGCCGCCTGGCGTTGCCGGTCGTAAAATACGCATAACTATTTTAATTCAGACATATTTCTTATTTATCATTATAGAACCAATTCTCTATTATCCAATACTAGCATGGGTGCCCGGCGTTGCCCGGGTGGTTTGAGGTGTATGCTGAGCAAAAAAAAAAACAATCAAAAAAAAAAAAAACAACGGTCAATTTTTTTAACTTTGACCCCTATTATGACCCCTTAAAATTTATTGTTTAGGGCTCACATCAAGTTATTAAGTTAGATCCATGTCCAAGAAATCTAATCTATATCTAAACTTTCAAGTGTTTAGACCGAAAATTGTAGGAGGAGTTTGGTAGAGTTCTCAAAGGTTAAATCGTTGAATTTTGACCCCTTAATCGAAAAATTTCTGCCCGAAAACCGATCATATCGATTTTCCCAAATCTCAGTACCCTGTATATCAAATTTCGAGTGTAGACTAAAAATTGACAGAGTTATTGCGTAGGGAAATGCACACACACAGACACACACAGAGGCAGACAAACACTTTCACTTTTATAGATATATAGATATAGAAATGATCTCTAAAGTTAGAAACAATAGTATGACTTGAGTACCATCTGCTTGAATCGAAACCAGAACGTTTAGCGCTTCAGCGTTAGTCGTTATTTATTTCTCCAGCGTCGTTACTATTTGCACTACTGCCAGATGGATATAAAATGTTAAAAATTAAGCGACTTTGAGCTATGAATGTTGGACGCTGCACATACGCAAAGGTAACAGCAAGAACAATGTTTTATTCGACTTACTTACGGTTTTTTCTGTGGAAAGCAACCATTTATAAAGTCGCCTGACGAGGACTTCTAGTTTTAACTTACTATTTGTCTGAAACATTAGAAACATGTCCAGTGTCGCCCATATGTAAATTTGTTTATATCAATAAAAATATATCTCGCTCCTCTTTTATTGAGCATTCTTAATAACCTCGTAAACTTCAACCATGTAAATTTGTTCATATTAATATAAGTATATCTTATTCTTCTTTTATCAAGCATTTTTAATAATCTCATTAAATTCATTAGTCATCACTCTTGAATACTTTTAACCTGGTATGCAAGTAAATGATGGTATTTTAAATTCTAATGACCTAGTATTTATTCATAGTTTTATATGCTTCATTAAAGACAAAGTAAATGTAATTCTTGACTGTTTCGTGCAGAAACGAACAACTAGGTACAACAACATTTAATTATCAAGATCTTTCCACCATGCAGCTCACCAGAAGATGAGCCATATCACCTCCAGAGAAAATCAAGCCCCCCCCCTCCAATCTTGTTCTATGCTTTTCCCTTCAGAGTAGAAAATCATCAAAAATCTAAGAAACTTTAATGTGAAGAGGCGGGTTTTGCTTATTTTTGAGTGGATCCTGGGTTTGGTACCAGCTGAAGCTGATGATAGATACTACCTGTGTAAGGGAGTCTATTAGATCATAAGATTTGGCAATTTCCGGTTATTTTTGTGTGGGGGGGGGTCACTAGTAAGCAAATAAGTGTAGGAAGATCAAGTGCATGTGCATGTGCAAAATGATTACTGTTTTGATTTTGCATATGTTTGCAATCTTTATCTAAAACTACTTTCTAGCATCTTAGACCTCATGTCAGTTTGTGAATAAAAAACATTGTTTTTAATAGTGTATGTGGGACCATTGTTTGTTGGAAGTAAACTGTCACTATAAATACAAAATATCATAAAACACAAACCGTGTTTTTGTGGTTTATTTTCTTTAGAAAAAAAAAACTAATTTTCTTTTTAGAATGACGTGGCAACGTGTGAAAATTACCATTTCACACAGACTTGCGTTGGTCATCAGCCATAATGTCTCTCGTTTTAAGGTTTCTTTTTTTTTATTATTTAGAAACAAAAAGAAAAATAACTAGAATTTACACGAAATTTTTACCACGAAACAAAACAAAAAATAAGAAGTAAATAAAAATATTTATTTATTCATGAATATTTTTCCTATTTATCGTGGCAGGTAATTTTTACTCACATATAAAAATGATCTGTGACTATCACGCACACAATTCTAAAGTGGCAAAACGCAGTTCCAAAAGAGTTAGTCTTGAAGCCGTCGTTGCAAAGAGGTGCCAGTTTAGACCATAAATAGAACCTATAAACGTAAGGACCTTTAGTGGAACGGATAAAAGTGTTAAGTGTTAATCGGTTTTAGATGACCGTCTTCTAGATACTGTAGGATAGATCCTCAGTATGAGCGATACTAAAGAATATAGTTATGAGTTACTTAAGACCGACAGGACGAGGGAAGGCTATTCCTCGGGTTTAAATTAAGGGGTTTCATTTTTAATTTCATACAGATACTCGAATTTGACAGAAAGATTCTCGAATCCGAAAAGGCACACTTAGAGAAGGTCAAAGGTTACATCAACCGAAACATTGAGAATAACATCAACCATTAGACCAGTCGTCAGAATAATCCAAATAAAAATTGATTTTTTTTACACTTACATTATAAAAACTACAAACAAAACAAACTTAATCTCGAGCGACAGGCAAGGCAATGTAATTCGTAAAAATGACCTCTAGCCTATCTTTGAATGGAACCAAAAATGGATGGTCACATTTAATTCTAGAAAAACAAAAACTCCCTCTCTTTAACAACTGATTAAATGCCTTAAAATTCGTACCAACCTGTTTTGTGCAGCCTGTCCTGTTCGGTGTAAACAAGAAAGAACGAAGAAGAGAAAAAAAATGGCTGCTGCTTCTCTTTATATGTTTGCGATCTTGTCACCGCATATGCAAATGAGACACTTCTGGTTTAAATAAAAAGGCTGATTTTTCAAAGACTCACTTGATTTGGATTTGGACGTTGGAGTAGTAATGTTGAACAGCAGAGTGTCGAGTTTTTGAGTTGCGAATTTTTACAGCAGTGCATCGAATTTTATCTCAGAAATTGTTAGATAGAAGTACAGCATATTTTTTAACCACATTCGACTGACTGTCATGACTGTAGCACCTTTCCCGAGTGTTCCTACCGCCTAACATTGACAGGAAATATGAACTGAAATAAATACATGACAGACACTGCCACGCCTGCTGCAGGGTAGAAAGTTCAACATTCCAGACGATATTTGGAAAAGTTTGAGAACTTTACATCCAAATTAAAGTTAGCTTTGTGTGTGTGTGTGTTCAGCTTCTCAGCCCTAAGCCAAATTGTGATGGATGATGCTCCGAGAAATGTGGCGAAAATGTAAATCTTTTTCTCTTCTACCACATATAATGTAGCCATCTATTTGGAAATATTACTTAAAGTTGATTTATTTAATTTAGTTTATATTTAATTTAATTCATTTTCAATTATTACAGACACCAGTTGCCTTTAAAAACGGAAGTTTATTTAAGCTATGAGAGTTATTTTCCGTTTCATTTTCGTAGACGAAAATGGGTGTGTGTTTTATACTTTTACTAGCAGACCAGCCAGCGTGGTCCGGTCGTAAGATATGCTTAAATATGATATTTTAATTCATACAGATTACATATTTATAATTATAAAGACAATTCTCTATCAATTATTTATTGAACCTAATATATAGTAGTGAGATCAAAACTAAAAAATATATATGACTTGTATGCCATCAGCTAGTATCGAAACCAAAACATAAAACTTACATCCTCATTCCTTAGCTTCTGAGCCACGCCCATATGCACACACACACACACACACACACACACACACACACACACACACACAAGATGGCGTAATCAAAACAAAATACAATCGCAACTTCACTTCCGATTTTCGGATTTTGTAATCATGCTCATTTTGCTTTAGTGTCTTTTAAAGTTGATGTTCTTTTACTTCTGATGAGTTAAGGGCGAAATAAATTCAACAATTGACATAATTACATGCTTGATTCTGCGCTACGAAACAGGCACTGTCAAGAATTGAGATGGACAATATCTTGAAATTTGGAATATAGACTTTTGTCGTGTATTTGAATATGCTCTGTAGTTACATCGAGCTTTATAAATTAAAGGATTGGTGTAAATAAAATGTGAAATATAATTGGATAAGCATATTTTCCAATAATCATATATATATATATATATATATATATATATATATATATATATATATATATATATATAAATTCACTTGTTATCCCTTTTTAAAAGATGAAATCACCCAATCGTCGAAGACAAAAATCAAGCAAGCAAGGAAGAACGGCCGGACGGTCCACAGAGTTTTATAATTATATAGATAAATCCAACTCGTGGTTCTCTTCCAGAAACATCGTAAGAAGTTAGGATATTCGCTATATCGTAAATTGTATGTGATTAAACCCTTCGCCCGTCAATATGTTTCAATCTGGCAACGCCGGGTATATACAGCTTAGTATTATATATCGGAGTGCGTAGAGATTCTCAGAGTTTCTGGATGATATCAGAGAGAAAAATTGATCTACTTAAATAATACGACGTTTATATTTCATGATTGTAAAAAAATAAACCGATGTTGATGGTGTTAAAATGTCATGTTTGCAAAATGCATGAAACGAAAACAAAAGACAAACAGAACCCATTTCTAAAACTTCCTTAATGCATCCTGTCTTTTCCCATCAATTGCGACGCTTCAAAATGTAAGTAATTTACTCCGACAAGGAAGGCTTTCATTTACTTTTTATTTATTCATCATCTCTGCGTAATTTCAAACAACTATGAAAGATGTTAACAATGATTGTTGACAGGTTTTTCCCAGTTACTTTGATAAAAAGACGAGTTTTTTTAAAATTGTATTTTCTTTGACTTAAGCATCTTTTTCATTTTGTTCTGTGCGTGGATGTTAATTTGAAAAGTTTAATTTCAAAAACTTGGAAAAGTTACTCTAATTAAAGTCGCGCTTGTTTGTGGTTTCTTGTCAAAATGTGTGATTCCTTGGAGGCGACACAACTAACGCAGCACATTGTTAACTCGTATATCCAATTCTCTTCCTGATCTCATATAAGGCTGAAACCTCATAAATATATCAGAGCTCTTGTCTCATTTATAAATGATTATATTTTGGAAAAAAAAAACATAAAAAAACGATACCTTTGTTTTCAACGAAAGATTCTTTATTTCTCATTGCTTACGAGTTGAAACAAAGAAAGTTGGACTTTATCAAATTTTTTTTGATACTTACAATAAGTTTTCTTTATAAATAAAGTATTATTTCTTTTTCGCCGAAAATGTTCGTCTTACATTACTTTTTCTAATTCTTGATTAATCTAATTATCTATATTTTGACAAACATTAGGACATACTGCAGTTAAAAAGTATATATATATATATATATATATATATATATATATACACTTATTCACATACAATACTATTTCGTTGTATCACAACTCATCAGTGCGGCTAGACTAGTACCTTTCTCTAACCGGAGATTGAATCTATAACCATCGCGTTGATAGTCGGCAGTTCAAACCACCGGTCCATGGGATCGGTGCTCGCAAACGACCTAAAAAAATAGAGAGGCGCTGTATATAAGAATAACATGACACATAATTACAATAGTTGACTTATTTGATGTGGCCCAAATATCAAATATATATATTATATATGCACATACTAGCAGGAAGGCCTGACGTTGCCCGAGATTGAATGAGGATTCACAAATATTCTACCTTCCCATACTTTTACTGTCGGTGAAATCGTCGCTCTAGTTAGGGACCCCATCCCACAGAGTACCGGGAAGAAGCTTCACATGCCTCCCTGCAGTGACATAATTCATAATATACTCTATACTCTAGACTACATTTCACTGTAGAGAACCTTCTGTTGATTTTATAAAATTATCTGTAAATAGTGGGTTCAATTAAAGTTTAAAATGCAAAATTCAAATAGCATGGTTCAATTGTGCTCTAAACAAAAACTTTCTTTTTTAAGGCGCCTCTGTCGTATCAAAGAACCAACTATTTATTTTATGAAATTATTTTTGCATAATCATTTGAATTAAAGTTAAATGTACTAACGTCAAGTGTCAGGGTTCACTTTTGCTCTAAAAAGAAACATGCATTATGAACGCGCTCTCATGTTATAAAAGAATCTACAGTTGATGTTATAGGCTTGGCTTTTCGGTGTGTCCGATATGAAAACTTCTCAAATGCACTTGTGATGTTAAGTTTGCAAAAGTGTAAAGCTTTGTTTCAAATCAGACCTCCTTCTTTATCGGATTTTTTAGATTACTGATTTTCCTGATTTTAACCTCTACTATAAAACATACTTTATTTCTTGGCCTTCGGGACAAGATCAAAGTGTAGTATCTGTTCTCAGATGCTGCACTTTTATTTCTTGTTCTCTTTCGGTGGAGGAGAAATCCTTCACGACTGAGACAATTTTTATTTGTGTACCTTTTCTCCACGTTAAAAAACGACCCTGGTGTCTAACTCTGTCCCGTGGGGAGGCATAGTAAATAGGTACTATAAAACATGATGCATTTATTTCTTCATATCACACTCTATTCATATTCTAGCGACGTTGACACATTGTCAAAATACACTTGAAGGTCGGAGTTTAGATCGGCCGATACGATCTACAAATAACACTCAGAATGAAAACAGTGATTCAAACAATCCAAAAAATACATATCAATATTCATATAAAATATTCAGAAACATTCAAAAATCGAATATATCTAATTTAGTACCAGAAAGGCCTTTAACAAAAAATGTTAATTAAATTATATATTTTCATCTTTTAAGTCTAGCTATGTTCCAAAATTCATAGTGATCGGTTAATTAGTTTAGAAGTAAATCCTGTAATAAAAATATATAAACATATATAAACATATATAAACATTATAAAGATTATGATAATTACGACGGTGAGGTCAATTGATAAAAATCTTATAAAGTTTTTTGCTTTTTTTTACAGAGGAGTAATCTCTTATCAAGGTCCAAATGCCACTCAAGGATAAGAATTAATGAGTGCACGATAGTCATTTAGACAACAGCGTAGTGATTGTTAGTGGTGGAACTTGGGTAGAATTTGATTATTTAAGAAGAACTTGGACTTAAAGACGACTATGTTGTTAGCTGGAGAGTTCCATAGACTAGTTACAAGATTTTTATTGGAAAATATTTAGTCACATACTATTTAAGATACATCGAATATCCTAACTTGTTATAATTTTCCGGAAAGTCGATCACATGTTGGATATATGGAAGCATAAGATACATAAATTTTCGTCTGTGTGTTAAAGAGGGGTGCGGGCGACTGTGGCCAGGTAAGCAAGAAAATAAACAATGGAAATTCCAGGCGACCAAAAGAACGATCGGTCCCAGGAAAAGGTGACCTAAGCTACATCCAGACAAACGAAAATAAACAACGAAATTCCGGGATTTGTAGCAACCTGTGTCCATGATGACGTCAATCGGTCATGAGTCAGACCAAAAACCAGCAAAAGTGCAATAAAAAAACTGGCGAGAAAATAGGTTAACAGGCCGAAGAGATCTCAATAAAAAGAGGAGAGAAACAAAGCAATAGGCAGACAGTCAGAGAGACTGAAAGAAGTGAGACACAAATTGACACAGTTTGCGACCCACTTCTACCACGACCCCCCCACCGCCGTCATTGTGTTGAAGTGTGTATATTATACATATCGTAAAATAAACAAAGTGTCTCGTATTCATTGATAAATGAAATAACTGTCCATTTTAATAGCTAAGCCAGCCAGACATATATGTAACATATTTAAATCAAACGAAGAGTAACGCGGATTGGTTGGTTGTTTTTGTTTTACGGCATATCAACCCTTTTCAGTGATTTTGAAAGACAATTTTTTAATAGAGTATATTTGTTTGTTTTTTTTTAAAGTCGGTTTCTATTTAACCCATAGTTGGGACCCTAACAGGTACTACCAGTCCGGGTCAGAGTAGACCTGGGAGCAATGACAATTAAATGGTGGCTCCACACTCCCCAAAGCCCGTAAGCTGGGGCCTCACCACCGGATAAAGTTTAAGGTCATATCCAGGACCAACTTTAAGCGGAAATAACTTTCACAGCTTTAATAAACTTACTTCCGTTTTTAAGGAAAACTGGTGTAGGCTAATAATAATCTATAATATAAATCTCACCTGCCTGTTTAAATATATGTATGTATGTATGTATGTATATATGTATATATGTATGTATGTATGCATGTATGTATGTATGTATGTATGTATGCATGTATGTATGTATGCATGTATGTATGTATGTATGTATGTATGTATGTATGTGTGTATGTGTGTATGTATGTATGTATGTGTGTATGTATGTATGTATGTGTGTATGTATGTATGTATGTATGTATGTATGTATGTATGTATGTATGTATGTATGTATGTATGTGTGTATGTATGTATGTATGTATGTATGTATGTGTATATGTATGTATGTATGTATGTATGTATGTATGCCTAAAACTTTCGACAGAGGGACAGATTTTCACGAGATCGGTATCATTTTGAAATTCGACCCTTCGGACGACAAATATCGATAAATTGGCCCAAAACATTGATTCCCTCACCCTCAATTGAGCACTTTTCTACAAGGAAGGGTCGCTATTTTCCGCGATATTTTCAAAAGTCATCGCGTCTTTTTGATTGTCTAGCCTTAATTTAAACTTTCGCTACTTTTGGTTTGGCGATGGACACAATGGCAAAGACTTAGGGGTTTTTTTTTCCACTTCCTTTTTCTTCATCGCGTTACGGGTTCGAGCTTGCCTGCCTACAACCACTTTTTTTTTTTTTTTTGCTCAACACTCCAAACACTCGGGCAACGCTGAGTACACAGGCTAGTTTTAAATAAATTAAACATAAATTAAAATAAGTCAACTTCAAATAATATTTTAATTAGAACTATTGAAACGATTCTATTACAAACAATTAATAACGTCTAGTTTATTATGAAAATAAATATTAATTAATGTAATATGCAAATGATGTTACTCCTTGAATGTAGATTTCCTTTGAATGAGTAGTATATATAGAAATCATGCTGGGATGTAAGTGTGTCAACGTCTCTTTTCAGTATGAAAATGAATTTATGAAACAGCATAAGTTTTGTACATATTGATATGATTGTGAACAAACTAGCAAACAAACAGGAATACGATTTTATTATATTATTCATAATTCAACCGTTTATAATTGCAGTTTTGTATACAATTATCAATAAATTAAAAAGCGAAGTGTGTTCATTTAGAGATCATGTGTCAAATGAAACATAAATAACATCACGAATTGAAATAACACATTTTTCCACCGCCATAAAAATCCTATTTATTTTGATCTTATTTTGCCATTCATATAAATTAAATTACGCTCTTTTAAAAATTGATGCTTAATGAAGATAATTTGGTTGGTGTCAAAAGCTCAAGTTATTTTTCTGTTTTGTCAAGCGATTTTTTTTTTTCGAAATACTTTAGAAAATATTCAAATTAGATTTGAATCATAAGGAATTCCTTTCTTTGTTTTATGATTTGACCTTTGTAATTACTGCTCTTAAAAAATAGTTCCTACTTTGATTTTTACAATGACGATAAACAAATTTCGTATTCATTAGTATTTTATTAACTTAGACAATATGTAGTCAGATCAAATCGAAAGAAATAGACTGTATTAAAATACTAGTACATCAACA
The DNA here is from genome assembly GCF_053919585.1 of Euprymna scolopes. Classification (NCBI taxonomy): domain Eukaryota; kingdom Metazoa; phylum Mollusca; class Cephalopoda; order Sepiida; family Sepiolidae; genus Euprymna; species Euprymna scolopes. The sequence goes on from NC_136485.1 coordinate 108,803,311, forward strand.
GGTTTGTCTGAACGATTTTGTTGGTCGTCGTAAAGAAACAGTTTAAAAAAAAAACAAATTGTTTGTCTAATTAAAACCAGGCTCTATGCCGAATTCATTGTGACGCGGTTTTTACTATGGCAAATTAAGGCAGTACAAATGATTACTGCTGATTCTCTATTCGAATGATATTAAAGCAACCTGTGATGTCAAGTACAACAAGAAACAACCGGTTTTAATTCAGACATGCATTTTTTTTTTGTTTTTTTTGTTTTTTACTAAGAATATTTACAAAGAATGAACTATTTTGTTTTTCAAATTGATACATCGGAGTTTGCTTGAATCAAGTAATTTTTACATATATTTACTTCTCGTTGTCAGCTTTCCTGGAGAACATTTAATATTAAAAACAGATTTACGATTTAAAAAAGGCAACCATTTTTTTTCTTTTAATTCAAGCCAGCATTTGTTTTTATGATTAACTCATATTTTTTACACATTTCACCTATGTCTGAAAAAAAAAAGCTTGTTTATTTTTTTACAATTTTCTTTTTAGTGAAAAACAAAGCAAACAAAAACCAACAACATGAGCCACTTGCCGTGCCTTAATTTGTTGTGCTAAAATATCACACGAATAGTGAATCAATAGGAATCATTTATCGTGCCTTAATCTTGTTTTCTTGGTGAGATGATTTATGCTAGTGTTGCATATGAATTATGTTTTATCTCGTGTGTATGGACTGCAAGGAGTAAATGTCATTCGAGCCTTTCCAGTTTAACTAATTGTTTCCTTTTATTTATTACTCAAGGTCGAGTTTCCATCAGCTGTGTTCATAGTGCTATTTTATATTCAATTGAATGTTCAACTAATTCCATTATGCTGAGGATTTAGAGGAATTCTGGGTTTGTGGGGCATGTATTAATGACAGAATTAGTTCCGACTCTGCTATTGAGGCTGCAGGTACACAGACTAGAGTCAGCTCTGTGATGTAACTTCATATATTGGTACGGACATGTTGAATGAAGCTCTGGTTGAATAAATATACACACAAAAAATTGCAGGTTGAGAACCGTTAGAGTGACATCAAAGCCAACATATATGATAGAATTTCATAGAGAAAATCGCTAGTGCTACCAGCTCGGGTTCTCTGAAGAGACGAGGTTCCTGACCTAAAATGCACCATATGTTGATGTTATTGTTTGTTTGTTCCTCTCCTTTTATGAAACTCAGTCATGTTCTGAAAAACCACACATAAAAGCAACAATTTTATTATATAAATCAAACTAAACACCATGAATAAATATTTGAAGGTATAAATAACTTGGAACATACAAATTTATACCAAAATGATCGAATGCGGCATTAAGTAATCCAAAGATAGTTGATATTGAAATGCTCATGTCTTTGGTTCTATGGTATTAAATTACATGAAAATTTGTAGGCCTTTTGAAGATTATAAAACTATTCAATGGTTAAAATTTTATGACAACTGGTAAAAGAAAATAATTTATATTTTCAAATCAATAAAATATGCCCCAATTTACCTGCATTTGTGTGTATATATAGTGTCCTGGCAGGCCAGTTTTAGTTTTGCTGCTTTGGGATGCATTTTACTTAAAGTTTTATTTTGCTTAGTTGTCTCCTCTGTGACATTGACAGGTCGCTAATTTATAAAAAGATATATCACCTATTTTTGGCAATTTATTCAAGTTTCAAATCTCAGCGATTATTGATCAGAATTTAACAAATGAAGGCTTGTTGGAAAGGTAGTGACCTGAATTGTGTAGAGGGCTATGTAACATTTGGCCTTAAGGTCGCACATTAAGGTGGTCATCCATCATCTAGAGTCTATTTTTGGCACTTTTTTACAGCCATAAAATGTTTTAATTATAGTTATTTGTTTTCCTAAAATTGTTCTTTAATCTTTGGATTCGGCATTAAATAACCTGGAAATGGTTGATATGCCGTTAAACAAAAACAACCAACCAAAATCAGATCATTTTGAAACCATAGCAGCAAGTTTTAGTCTCCCCCCTCCATCAATTGTCTATTGACCACTGTTTTAGCAAATACCAAAGATTGGTACGTAAAATATATTTTCTTATCACATTTTTTGCGGATATATGAAATCATATATATATATATATATATATATATATAATATATGAAATCATATATATATATATATAATATATGGAATCATATATATATATATATAATATATGAAATCATATATATATATATATATATAATATATGAAATCATATATATATAATATCTGAAATCATATATATATATATATATAATATCTGAAATCATATATATATATATATCTGAAATCATATATATATATATAATATATGAAATCATATATATATATATAATATATGAAATCATATATATATATATAATATATGAAATCATATATATATATATATAATATATGAAATCATATATATATATATATATATATATATATATATATATATATATATATATATATTTGTCTTTTAACCATTGTCTGGGCCATATATTATTCCTTTATATGACCGTATTTCTATTTTAGCACCTATCATGATATAAAATGAATTTTCATTTGGTGAAGGTTATAATTTTATCTGAACTTTTAATCTTAGTCAAGTTTTGTTATCTGTTGATGTTCCCAACACAACAAAGTGTTTTTATAGACCACAAAAATAGAATATTTCGACTTTCATTTTTCATTCACTGGTATTTTATTTTTTGTAATTTAGTTGTTTTATTTATTTAAAGTTCATTGTTGGATTATTTTTAGGAAACAATTCAAATATTTGTAGCAAATGCAAAAATGTAATCTTGATTGAATGTCAGAATGATTCATAATGTAATTCATACGGAAAAAAGAAAAACGGACAAAAACCAACTAATCTTTGTCTGCAAAGAAGATTGTGTTTTATTTCCCTTTTAAATTTTCATAATTAATATTGGTACTTTTTATTATGTCAATCGGTAATGGCGTACTTCGTTCTTACTTTCAATTGTAGTAGTGATCATCAAGTTGGATTAAGCCGGCTTCCTTCTGAACACGAACAGCATCTCTAACCAATCACAGTCCAGTTTCCTCGATCTTGGGCCAAATCGCAGGAAATGGTTAACCACTTCTAATTCCAACGCTAGATACCAACTACTGGTGGATCCGATAGTACCGCCAGGTCGTCCTTAATTATTGTCATGTTATATTGTTGTCTACACAATTTATAGTCGGACTTTTAACAAATGCGTGCCGATAGTATATACATGCTGAATAGTAGTGGTTTTTGTAATCAAACAACATTTGTCAAATCAACAAAGTTTTATTTATTTTACAATGAAATATAACAAGAGAAAGTTGGGTCGGTATGGAGGAGGTCGGTTAGGCGACGGCAGAAGTGAATCGCTGATTTCTCTTTTTTCTCTTTGTCTGATTGCGTTTTTGTTTTTACTTTATATGTTTATGGCTAAAATTCCGTTGGTTGCAATTATTGTTCCCTTATTTTGACATTCTTCTTTCATTGTATTATGCTTTGTACTTTTAGCAATTCCAATCGAGAGTTAAATGTTTCCTTATCTCGATCCTTCGATCGGAACGTAGGGTTGACACCATTACCAGAAATCAGATTTATATCTTGTTTTGCCCAGCTCCGATATTTGCCGGCGTTGTCTGTCACCTATACAACAGTCGTCCAGGTCTTCAGCTGCCCGCCGACACCTTTGTGCCAGCCAGGCAGAATAGAGAGGGGGGGAGGATCTTGTAAATGAGATCTCCCTCCTGTCGACGAGTTGCATGTTCAAACCATTGCAGACGTCGTTGAGAAGAACGGACGAACCGGCGGAGAGTAGAAACGTGAACACGATCCCCATGGCGACACCGCAGAATGCTTATTTCTGATAACTAATAATGCTAAATTTCTTTCTGAGAAATGCTTGTCTACATGATAAAACGTTTAGTTATCAACAAGAAATTGTAAAGTTCGATTCTGATAATTTTTTTTTTGTTATTTAGTAACCAAACCAATTTTCATATTTCGATTGCCATATTTCATCTATCTGAGAATGATGTCAACATATGCATATAACAAAAACATCAGTAGATTATCGACCATATGAAAATAAGATCTGTCTCTGACAAAAATAAAATGGAAATTCATATAAGTTGAAGCCATGCCAGTACTACAGTATGGCTGCACTATTTGAACTCTAAAGAAACATTGGGGTGGGGAAACACTGGATCGTAATTTATAACAACAAAGAGAGAAACTGGTCAGTTTCAAACCGCATATGATCAGTGTCAGGCAACAATTTTACAAAAAAAACGTTTACAATTACAGATCTTTATGGTCGAAATTTATTTACACACAAAAGCAACTAATTTGTATGTGTAGAGACACAGTTTTAAATAAAAACAGATTAAAAGCAGATAGCAAGTCGGATTAGACAACTCAGATAAAACGTTGGATTTGGACATTTTCTGAGTGTTTTTACGGTGTTGTATAAACAGGGGTTCCCGCTGAGGTTTGGGCGGTCATTATGCCCAAATTACGACTACAGGAAATTTAGATACATCTTTGTTTCTCACACAACTGAACAAGAAACAGCAGTACTATGGTCACTTACCCCTCGTTTCATAAATCACCCCAAAAAAGTAAAATGAACTTAATGACATTCTTCTATGTAATGCTATACGTGGACACATTAATGATGATGAATCAGTAGAAGCAAATAGTTGAAATTATGATATAATATCTGAACGACTTATCGAACATGATGACGGATAACTAAACCAGTTCTCATACACATGAAAACATTAATTATATTTTTAAATACATGTGAGGCTAATTCTGGCATCACGGAATTAAAATCGTTAACATTTCTCCTGAACAGTCTGAAACCGTTCTCCCAGCATATAAGTGATTTTAAATGTCCTTTGCATGAAATTAATAAAATTAAATCTAACCCACACAACATGCACTCTTATGGATAGGAGCAGATAACCATAATTCATAATGATCTGTTTATTATTTTAGGAGTGAATCTTATACACAGGAAGAATATACATACCATACTTCATACAAATATATACTAGTTATAATCAATAATTTTATTGTTTATTCCAATAAGTGTCTCATTAAAATATATCGCATATTTTATTATTATTCGAAACTTCTAGTACAAAATTATCTTTCCACTGAGTCAAACTTTAAGCCAGGTTTAAACTTGGTCTAATTAGGGTTATTTTTTTAACTCCTACTTATACCTGGTCCTGGATATGACCTTAAACTATATCCAATGGTGAGGCGCCAGCTTGCGGGCTTTCGGGAGTGTGGAGCCACCCTTTAATTGCCATTGCTCCCAGGTCCACTCTGACCTAGAGTGGTAGTACCTGCTAGGGTTCCAACTATGGGTTAAATAGAAACCGACTTGAAAACAACAAATATGGTCTATTAAAAAAATTTTCTTCAATCTTTGTATTCGGCATTAAATAACCTGAAAAGGGTTGATATGCCGTAAAACAACCAACCAACCTACTTATACCTTTATAAAATTTTCAGTATTTATTTCCCTTTAATTGATTCACGAAGAAAACTGGTGAAAAAAAATTCTATGCTATAGAATCAAGTGAAAATGAAAACATAACCTCATACACAAAATAGTCTCGCGCCATCCTTTTTCAATGGTGTATGAGGTTTTGTTGAACAGAATCAATGGCTTGTCAGTATTGATTAAAATTACTACAGTCCTAGGGGAATTGGTAGAAAGAAAACTGAAAAGCACTTGGTTGCGACAACTGAAATAAAAACAGCCATCTTGAATGTGCAAACTTTTTTCTTCAATTGGACTTGGCTCAAGTCAGGCTCAATATTTTTTTCTCGCTGATGAACGACACTTAGATTTCTTTCAAGGGGTTCATTTACTCAACGATGGATAATTTCAGTTTGTGGCTTTTAACAACTTCACTTAATGGAATGACAAAACTTACTCGGTCTCCAGGCTAATTGGATTCTTATAAATTCTACTTTTAACTTTCTCCACAATAATGAAATAAGTTACCTCTTTCGTTAGAAATTAACCTTTTCACTATTAAAGTAACACCTTATTAAGGCCAAGATCATCTTCAGGATATGGGTTCATTAGACGAGAATAATTGCAAATCAGATTATGAATATTATGGGAGTACATTGAGCAATGGTATGAAATTTGTTAAATTGTTTATTGGGTTTTTCATGGCAAGAATTTAGTAAAATTGAGTTTTTTTTAATTGAATTTTGCATATTACCCTACAGAATGCTCCTCATTTGAAGGAAACAATCAAATATTTTATTTATTTATTTATTTACATATATGCATGTTTCATCTAAATAAGATTTATCAATGTAGCTAAATAGCTATACAACTAATTATTAGGCTAAAGCTACACATGGCTAAAGTCACATTTGATTCCATCCAACGGATTTGTGTGCATGTGAATGCTATTTCTCTCCCCGGTAAATAGACGTGACACAAGGGTCGGAAAGTGGGACTGAAGAGCCAGCGCCCTAGAAGGAGAACACTTTGGCTTACAAAATATGCCTGAGCAGACCTGTCAACATCCTTCAATAGAGATGCTTTAGGCGATTAGCAATAAACTAATTCCTTCTCAAAAGGAGAATGCAAAGCCAATGCGAGTGTGAACCCCCTAAAACTGCACAGAACTAACAACAACAAGAAAAAAGTAATTTCGGAAATGGCTAAGATTCTGTTTGTATGGTGCTGGGGGGAAAAAATCCTTGGCTGAATATGAAAATTGAATAGAAACTAACTGTAAAACGAAATTAGGAAAACGTTAACGACTTTCTCATCAAACTGTCATGTGAATTACATTAAACAAGAACAAATCTATTTTTTAAGATATGTTCATGCAATTCAAGGTGAATTTGTTATTTCAAATTTAAAGACAGGCTGACCGACGGATATAAATATTAAGATGCGTGGATGTATGTAAAATACTATTTTAAACTTTGATGTGACAGACCAACACAAATGATACTCTTAAAGTTTGCTGCAAGAAACCGACTGACCATACGTCTTATAGACATGATTGAATGCATCTAAAAATGACAAATTTTATTTTGAAAGCAAACATGACATTCGCAGAAATAGAAGAGAAATGGACTAACCACATCAGCATAGAAAGAAAGTTTGGTTCTCCATTTATGATGTTTTAGAAAAAACATAAATGCGTACATAATCTCTCTCACACACATTTTATATATACGCCTGTGTAAGCTTATATATACATATGCATATACACCCGTGTGTGTGTGAATAGATATATGATTCATCTGTCACCTTAGTTGAAAAACTTGTAAGTCATCGGCTGGTTTGAAGTTTCACGTTAGAAGACAAGAATGAAGAGTGAATGACCGTGAAGAGGAGTAGTCTGGAACTGAGACAACTATCATCTGTCAAGAAATTGTGATCAACATTATATATATATATATATATATATATATATATATATATATATACAATGTGATCAACATTATATATATATATATATATATATATATATATATATATACGGAGATATGTAAATAAGGTGAGGGAGAGTGAGCTTCAGCAGAGTGCTCGATTATCAACGAAAATTTTAAAATAACACCATAATATTTATTTGTGTTACAGAAGATTCAAACATCGGTACCGTCGATTTTAAGTCAAACAATATAGGTCCTCTTTGTTTGGATTCGAAACTGACGGTAGCGATATTTTTCTGATTTTTGTAACAAACACACACACACTCATATATATATATATATATATATATATATATATATATATATATATATATATATACTAGACGTGTCACTGTGTGTAATAATTACTTAAAAGCTATAAGACCTTGGAATATGAAGTTTGGTACAAATCATCATCTATGTAAATTGTCGTAAATTGCCTTATATTTCAGGCTTTCCCTTGTGATAAAAAGGCATCGGAACAGATGGTTGTGACGAAGTGAGTGACAACAATGTCTGATAATCTTGGTTTGCCAAGTTCGAATCCAGTTGGCTCCATAGCACTACTCTCACTTATGCGTATTGTCAACCTTCATATAATCCCACTAGCAATTCTTGATTCTGGAACGAATCGGAAAACCTAAGGCCACCAACAGAATTCAGTTGTGCAAAAGCAAAAGTGTACCTTTCTACTGTTTAATACATCTAATGCATTAGATTTATATGAAGAAAGAAGGTGGATGTATCATCTTCGCAAGTGTTTTATTTACAAAGTATGATAATAAACAAACAAATCTGTCCATTTATTAAAAGTCGACCGTATGATGAAAACAAACAATTCTGTTTTCTTATGTGTTTTTACACATGCCCCGTGGGTCAATAATCAACTAATGTCGACACGCAGGCGCCCTTTTTGTCTTGATTATTTTCTGGGGTCCTTGAAACCTAATTGATCCCTTTATGTATATATATATATATTTATATACTTTATTTTACATGAATTCTAAAAGTGTGCACCGTACTATTATGAATAATTTTTTAAATTAAAAAAAAAATGTAAAGATTTTAAAGGTTCTTGTCTAAATAGTTATTTAGTATTTTCTTTTTAATCATGCCAATGGCTACAAAAATTTCAAGGATGATTTAATTCTGAACATTTTACATCGAATTGATATTAATTTTCAGATTTGCACATAAATATTTGTCAGATTATGTCTACGAAGAAATAATTCATCTCCTTTCAGGCAGCAAGCATACCAAACATACGCCCTTAACAATCTGTTCAGCAGAATGTTGGCCTTGATTCTGTCGGGCTGAAGCTTTATTCTAATTATTCCTAGGAGGTCCATTCTCCTCGGCTTTACCTTCCCTTTTATAGAAGGATTAATTTTTCACTTGAAAAGCTTTTACAGGAAATGCCGACTGTGCTATTCAGGCATTTTGCGGGGAGGCGAGACCAGAACTGACCGGGTCTTGTGCGCTGGTCTCCAATCTCTGCCTTCTGACTTTTTTCAGAGAGAGAGAGAGAGAGAGAGAGAGAGAGAGAGAGAGAGAGAACGAAATACTAAACCATGACTATCGTTGTTATAAAATCAGACATTTTGAAAAAAACGAGACGTAAATAAATAAGCAAATGACATTTAAGCTATTCACAAGATTTTTGGCTAAAAAGTAAACTGCATCGAAATAGAAATAAGTAAAAAAAGATAGAAATTAAAACAAAGTAGATAATTCAATAAGTCTGCACTGGAAGATACCATCATTTAAGCAAAGCGCATAATCAGGACAGAATAAACTGCAGCTGTACAAGTGTGCATATAAAAGACGATTGATTATTCAACTGCTAGATGTGAACAAGCAGATAATAGCAGGTGATAATTATGTATAAATAGATTGACTATGAAAGATAATTGTGTGCACAGTTCCTTAAGCCATTGAACATGAGAAGAATAAACAATTCGTTTGCAAGTTGATTTTGAGAGGAGGAGGAGGAGGAGGAGGAGGAGGAGAGTAGGAATCAAAATAGAAGTAAAAAGTAAAAGAAGCAAAGAAGTGGAATCATGGACGTCAAGAATAATGGTCGAACATGATCTGAAGTTCTGGAGTGGAGCTGAAAGAAGGTAAGCACAATTGATTCAGAATTCCAACTAAAAGATTTGTATTATTTGGACTTTTCAAACTGTTCTCCTCGTGGCTATTTGTCTCGCCACATTTTCAGCCGATATAGCCTTCGACCTTCTTCAGTTGCCTGGCATCGCATTATGGAATTCAGCAAAGAATTACAAACAGAAGCCATTATTTAATTCACGAGGGTAGCTTGCTCTTGTTCCGTCCGTCTTGATTGAATGAAAGTATTAAGTAATTCATAATTGTATTCTTAGTATCACTTGTACCGAGGATTGTCATTCAAAACTGATTAATACTTAGCATTTATATCCGTTGCACTGTAAATCCAAATTGTTAAACCTCTTCTTAAAATGTTGAAACATAATATCCTAGAAGATTGTTGTGAAGTAAAGATCCTCGTCTGAAGGTTGAAGGTTCAATCCTCAGTGCAATACTAAGAATAAAATTGTAAATTCTCGACTATAACCCGATTATGGTTGACAAAATGAGAGCAAGAACCCGGTGGATTAAATAAAGGGTCCTGTAAAAAAGTTCCATGTAAATTACAGAGTTGGACAAGATACACCTGGAGAAGGTCGGAGTATATTTGGACCAAAACCTTGTGAAAATAGCACTTGAAATGTGAACAGTAGTCTGAACAATTAAAAGAATGGAGGTTAAAGGTTCAATTCTCAGAGTGAGCAATACTAAAAATGAAGTTGAAAAATACTTAAGACTTCAACCCGGTCATGGGTGATAGAATGAGAGCAAGCTACTCCCGTGGATTAAATAAATTGCCTCATTCAAAATTCCATCTTGATTACAGAGCTTGACAAGATACACCCGTAGAAGGTCATAGAGACCAAAACTTTGCGAAAATAGCACTCAAAATGATAACTGTAACCCAAATAATAAAAAACCACTTGTTCAGCACCCTTTACCTAAACTGAAACTCTTAAAAAAAAAAAAAAAAATGACAGTACAATCTAAAATTACACTGAAACCAGGGCAAAACTCAAACAAAATCAAATTGCCTCCTCCTTTAGGTTTGCATTTATGAACATCCGTGGGCTTAGAACTAATTTAAATGATGTTGAAGCATTTCTCCTAACAAACACCCCGGATATCTAAGCACTAAGTGAGACTAACGTACACTCCTCCATCCCCTCTAACTACTTTAACATGCCGGATATGTCCTACTCTGCCGTAAGGATTCTGACAGACATATGCACGGGCTTGGAGTCTATATTCGAAAAACCCTCCCCTTGACGAGAAAAACTAAACTAGAATAAGACATCAAACCTTTATGTGCTTTAGACTTAACATGCAACGTAATATTAGTTACTTTTATTTTCTCTATCGCTCTCCCTCAACCCAGGACTGTACCCTAATAAACAAAGTCTCTGGCAGCATAGATACAGCACTCTCCCTCGACACTAGCACACAAGTTCATATATTTAAAGATTTCAATGTCCACCACAACAACTGGCTTGGATTTTCTACTTACACAGACGCAGCTGGTAGCACAACACATAGCTTCTCTATAACTCATTCCCTATCACAAATGGGTACGTTTCCAACCCGTTTCCCTGACCAGCAAGAACAACACACATAATTTTAGATCTGTTTCTGACCACAGTTCCTGATGATTGTGCTACGAACGCCCACAGCCCACTTGGGAATGCTGATCATGTAGTGATAATAGTTGAAATCGCCCTAAACTCTAGAGCCAAAATGGAAGAGCCATTGCTCAAAACAACGAGATATCATAAAAAGGCTGATTGGGAAGCCATCAGGGATCTCATCAGATCATCTCATGGCGAAATATCTTTTCACTTCCTGCTGAACAGTGTGCAAATGAGACCACTGAATGGTTCAAAACAGCAATTGAAGCACATGTTCCCACGCGGAAATTTTATAGCAAACCCCACTCTCCCCAATGGTTTACTTCCACATGTGCAGCAAAGGCAGCATGCGTACTGCGGATTTAACTGACATGAATCCAGTTCAAACAGACAGAAGTACATAGAAGTCAGAAGTAACTGTAAGAAAGAAATAGCGACCGCTAAGAGAGAATTTACTGAAACAACCAAGAAACGCATTGAAGCACAGAAATTAGGAACTCGTGACTTCTGGAAAATCTACAGCAGTAGCAATCAACAATTCTCCCACTATCCAACAATCATGAGGTTGTTTGCTCAGCAACCAAGAAGGCTAACATGCTTGCCAGTCGGTTTGCCTCCAACTCCACACTGGACCCTGCTAACCACCCTTTCCCGGACTTTCCTTTGTAGACAGATGCCACACTAGACGATCTAAAAATCACCCCTTCTCAGGTGCATGCTATCATAAAAAATCTTGACACTTCAAAAGCATGTGGACCTGATTTCATCCCGGCTGTGCTATTAAAAAAGTGCTCTGCTGAAGTAGCTCCTATCCTCTCCAAACTTTACAACAAATGCCTTAATGAAGCTTGCTTTCCTGCCTGCGGAAAACTGCTTCTGTGGTACCAGTTTTCAAGAATTCTGGCAAAAAACTGACCCAGTAAATTACCGACCCATTAGCCTCCTCCCACTTTTTGCCAAAATATTTGAGTCCATAATCAACCAAGCTCTAGTCCATCACCTTGCAGATGCTAAACTTCTGACTGACCAACAATATGGATTTAGACAAGCCCATTCCACAGCAGACATCCTAACTCTAATCTCCGAGTGTCTATACCATTCACTTGACAAAGCAGGGGAGGGTAGAGTAGTAGCTCTAGATATATCTAAGGCTTTTGGTAGGTTATGGCATGAAGGTCTTCTCAGGAAAATCAGATCATAAGGTATTAATGGAAGAATATTTAACATAAATAAATCCTACTTAGATAAGAGATGGTCATACATCTAAACAATATAATATAAATGCGGGAGTGCCTCAAGGGTCTATCCTTGGACCTCTATTATTCCTAATATTCATAAATGACCTCTCTGACAAAATTGTCTGGGAGATGGATACATATGCTGATGACACCACGCTCTATAACAGACACAACAGGAAAACAAATGAACACATATCTAAAGAAATGGCAGAAACACTGTAGTGGAATGGGGACAAAAATGGATGGTCACATTCAATGCTGCCAAGACTAAACTTGTTTCCTTCATAAACTACAAGAAACCTTCTCTACCATCAATAGCAATGGCCAAAGACTCTTTATCTGAAAGCACATCTTTTAAACTCCTTGGCCTAATGTTCACAGGAAACATGAGTTGAAACAATTACATAGAGTGCATTGCCAGGACCGCTGCGAGGAAAGTAGGCTCTCTCTACAGTGCTAGAAAGCTACTAATGTCCGAAAGTATCCTGTACCTCTATAAGGCCACCATTCTCTCATGTATGGAGTATTATTATCGTATTTGGGCTGGTGCATCTGCTACTAGTCTCTCGCTCCTAGACAAGGTCCAAAAGAGAGTCTCCAATCTGATAGATCCTGAAATGTTATCTAAGATTCAGCCTTTATCCCACCGACGAAATGTTGCATCTCTCTGCCTGTTCTACAAATATTTTAATGGTGAATGCTCTGACAAACTGCAAGCACTTGTGCCCCCACGACGTAAATACCCTTGACAAACCCGACAAGCAGCTAAATCCAACCCCTACACAGTAGAGATCCCTAGATGTAAGAGAGCTTTCTACTCCAGTAGTTTCTTTCCCAGAACTGCTAGACTTTGGAATTCTATTCCGGGTTTCTGCTTCCCCAACTGTACTAACATGCAGAAGTTCAAGTGTAACATGAACCGACATCTTGATGCCCAACTCCCTACATAGTATCCCAGTATCTTATGTCCTTGATAGTAGCCCCCCCCATCAAAGTGGCAATGTGCCTTGTTTGGGGTGAAAATGTAATAAAAAAATTTTTTAAAAAGACAATTTTGCCAGACGAAATTTTGAAACTACAAGTCAGTTCCAAGACAACATAAAAGATCACAAGAAGATTAGTGGTGCAGTGAATAGAGGCGTTGAGTCTCTACGGTTTCAAGTGAAAAGTGTCTGAACATAGCGGTTTCACTCCTACCTAAGCAGGCTAGAGTATTAGTTGACCAAAATGTGTTGAGAAAACAACAACTATGGAAGGCAGTAATTAATGGGAATACAGTTACAAGACTCAGCATTCCTATCCTGTCGCCGTTTACCATCTGAAGTAGGCCAGGGGATGCGCTGGTCGAAACTTGATGAAACAACAACTTTGAAGATGAGGATAACCGTCCGCAAAAAGAATGAATGCAAAAATTTCATATCCTCTCTTTTATGTTTTAAGCAACCATTTATATGTTGTGTTACCACGAATAATACACAAGAGCAACGGAAACAAAAGAGAAAATGTGTGTTGCAGAGAGAATACAATTGTTTCTAATTCATGTCTAAAAAAGCATTGCAAAGATAAACAAGCAGTCGTGCTGCATAAAATGACATTGAAGAACAAATCAGAAAGACTCAAAACTCGTCCCTTTTAAATATTTCGATGGCGTGTTTATTATGATAGCTGGTGTATTCCACAGTTTAGCGCCAGAGTAAATTGAATTCAATCCATATTGCAAACCGTTTCTGTGTCAGAAGCAAGTGACAGCGAATAGACTACCAAGCCAGATATTGATGGACAGGTGAGCTGAGAGAAAAGTCGTGAAAACAAGAGGGTCATATTTTATTGACAGATTCCGCAAACAAACGTTAGCGGTTTAAGTCTGAATACTTAAAGAAGTCTCAAAAGATTAGTATTTGGAAAGAAAAATAAATGGAACAGCGAAGGAGCAATTTTTATAGACAGTGAATGTAGGTATTCTCATCTTATCTTGCCTGGCACAACCAATCATAAACTTCCCTTTTTTTGACAAGGCGGTTTAATGGTGGCTCAGTTCGTATACACGTTTTCTTGATATTTATATTCGCCAATTTGATTGGTTTCTTGCCGACTTTTGAAGACTGGAGAGCACAATTGCAGTTGAGTTTAATGAGGTATTTCCCTCAAGATATTTTGTTTTTAATTTAAATGAGAATATTTTTTGTACATTAAAAAAAAATCCCTTATAATTTGGAATAAGCAGACAAAATGCTTTTACAACCACGTTTAAATATGCAAATCTTTATATTTTTATTAGACTGTCTGTTTCACCTTTTCTCGAAAACTACTAGGTCGATCTGGCTTAAAAATTTGTATGGACCTTTGTTATCATAAAGTTCAGCGAACAAAGTATTATGATATCCGTTTGATGCAAAGTAAGGGATTAATATGAATTAGTATTTAATGCAAAATCGAGCAGAAATTTTACCATATTCCGTCATCAATTTGGTATAAAGCACTTATTCTAAGTCAACGCACAATAACTTTTGCTCGTTCATAATGGGTAAAATGCCTATACTTTATTATTTTTTTAACTTTATAGAAACAAATCTCTTTAATTTGAAGTATTTTTATATGTGGTATGAAATATATCTGTTTATTAACAAAAAATTAATTTCTTATAGGTTGACAAATCTCATTACACTACCACAACTACATGTTTCAAAACCGTATAAATTATTAGGATTTTCTTCACTTCGCAATAACATCTGACCCACACCTCGATAATAAAACTAGCCAGGAGCTAATTACGAAAAAAAGTAAAAGTACTTTCTCTGATGACAGATATTTTACTATTTGAAATTAAGAAAAAACAATCAAGTTTTAAAAGGTTAGTTTTAATAAAGTATTTGCATGTTTAAGGGGGTTACAAAGGCATTTTTTGGTTTATTCAAATTTTTTAATTTCTTATAGATGCTTCTAAGAGCTTTTTTTACCAAATCTTATTAAAATATTCCTTTTTAAACACAATCGTTATCTACATAAGAGAATTTGTTTTTACATTTTAATACTGTTTTTTTTAAATAAAAATGTATTCTTTTGTAATGTTTTTAATAAATAAAATAAAAAAATGGTCCCTGCAGTAAATACCCGATATCTTACTAGAAAGATATTAAGGAAACAAAGCATATATATATATATATATATATATATATATATATATATATATATATATATATATATATATATATATATATTAGTATGATAGGCTTAAACAATTGTTTGCTTTAATGATTTAATTTTAATGGTAGCTCTTTAATTTTGTGAGTTAAAATAAGGAGGATGTACTTTTGGAACTGCCCTGAGATATCATTTCCGAAAAAAAAAAAAAAAAAAAAAACTAAAGAGGCGCCCATAGAATGTTCAGTCCAATCGCCAAATTCTGGATCTGCATATTGTGGTCATTAAATTTGAAAATAATGAAATGAATTTTACCATTCTACTCTTTATTTTTTTTTCAAGATTGACTTTGATTTTAGACAAAGTCAAATATTGAAGAAAACCAAAGTTTATCTAAAAGAAAGTGCATAATTTGATGATGCAGCAGTCGGGTTAAAAGTATCCGCCTAAGCTATTAAGAAAAACCAGATCTGTTGATATAAAGACTACAAAGATTAACTAAGCACACAAAGTCAGAAAATGGTATCTCATTATTAACCCTATGACTTCATCGCAGCGTCTGTCTATGTCAACTCAGTATGTGGTTCTTCTAATTAGTTTCCAAACCGCATTAATGATATTAAATAATTCTATAAATATTACAAAATGATTTGATATTTCACAGATAAATAGATAGACACAGAAGCATCCAATGATAACAATATCTATAAATGAACATTAGGATATAAACAAGTTAATATAGTGAAATGGACAGAAAGAAACATACATTTGAGTACATGCATAGGTTAATCAGTAATGATTAGATATGCATGATAATAAAGAATCTGGCATAGGAAGATAGAAAAAGACCGAAGAGAGAGAGAGAAATGAATCTGCTGTACATAGATGGAAGGAAAAAGGGGGAATCTCACATATATAGATCGAAAGAGAAAGGGGGATCCGATACATCTATATAAAAAGAAAGAGGGGGATCCGTCACATATAAGTGAGAAAAAATCTAAAAATGACCTTGGATTTATTTTGTCATGTATATTTTGTTGCATTTAAAAAATCAAATGTATCTATTATTTAAGAACTAATTATTTAGATATATAATTTTCAACTAACATATATATATTATATTATAAGATGCAAAAAAATGTATACAACATAAAATAAATCCAAAGTAATTTTTCGATTCAATTTAAATTTAAGTTTTATATTTCACTTTGTCAGGGTTATAAGAGTGCAATTTGAAAATTGATGAATTTAAAATTAAATCTTTAAAGTATGTAAAAGAAATTATTTAACCATTTTCATGCCTTGCAAAATAAACTTTTCTAACTTGTATGTCATTTTTGAAGATTATATTTACATCATATTTAAATTTATATATAAAAAATGAATATGCTTTTGCAGGCTTGTCAAAAGTTAAAATTATTTTTGTTTCAATATTCTACTTGGGTGAAAAGTAAAGTGTTTTGTAATAAAGAAATAATTTAAATCTGATATACAAGATAAAAATAGTAAAAAAAAAAAGCTATACAATTAAATCTACTCTTTTGTCTTTCCACCTCGCTTTTCTATGCCTATTTCTCCTTTGTATCCCTATTTTCTTATTCTCTTTCTTAATTCTCAGAAGTACTCTATCTAGGTTATTGAGCACTGTTCAATTCAACATAAGACTTAATACATTGAGATTGTCGGACTGACTTCCTCATCTTGGTTGCTATCGTCACAACGTTGTATCAAAGTTTACAGTTACCCAAAGGTGCTGAGTTCAATCCTGAACGAAGGCAGTGAAAAAGTAACATTCAAAACAAAGAATCAGCAACTATGTCCCACAGCCTAGCTGGAGTCCGAACACGTAATAATAATAAAGGGTTGGGTTCGAGACTCCTTACAAACGGTTCCCCAGTTCGATACAAAACACCTGATGAAGGCAGGAGGGCAAAACGGCCGAAACGTTGTGACGATAACAACCAAGATGAGGAAGTCAGTCCGACAATCTCAATCAATGAAAACACCTTATCTCAAAAAAAAAATACAGACAATTACTATAAGACTTAATAAGCAAAATTAAATACAGCAGCTGTATTTAGAGCATTGAGTAAATTTGGATTCAGCATTTACCACGTTCAATGTGCCCTATTGCATTATTGCACGCGCCTGTTACATTTATGGAATTTAGCACTATTTTATGTAGCATATACTTAAACAAGTGTCCTACTTTATTAATAATTTACTAGCAAGACCTGTGGAATTTCCACAGGGGACTCATTCATATGTAATATATTGATGTTGGCATTCTGTAGATGTTCAGTGTAAATGGAGATGCTCTGATATTATTGTAGCTTTTTTATTAAAACGGCAAAACTATTTATCTAAGCTAGCATAACACCCGACAAAGCCCGGTCGCAACGTACGCTTAAATATGATATTTTACTTCTTGCAGATTTCGTATATTATATCGTTGATATCCTAACGATTTTTATATATTATAAAGTTGTCATTTCAAAAATAAAAAAAATATACTCATATGACTTGGGTGCATTAGCTTGAATCTAAATAGCTATAAAAACGTATGAATATATATAACTTGAGTTCCTTCAGCCATAATCGAAACCGAAACCAAAACCTCTGAAGAATTCTTGATAAAATGATTTATAAAAAGTAGATGACTTAAGTGCCATCAGCTATAATCGAAGCCGAAACTAAAACTTATCAAGAATTCTAGGTAAAATCATTTATGACAAGAAATGGAAGTACATAACAATTTAATGCTCCGGGTGTAAGCGTGACACAGAAAATAACATGCATGCTATTGTATTAATATATAGATTGCTGTATAGTTTGTTTCACATTATTGCCCAGGCCTATAAATAACAATACAGTATTTAAAAAATGTACTTAGCATATTTCTGTTAAAACTTATTTCTTCATATCTCATGAACCTTGAACTCATTTGTTTTAAAACCAAGTTTATGTACCACTTTCAAGCAAAATCTAATCAATAAAATAGAAAACCATTTTATATATGAGCAGTGAAAATAATGAAAAGTCATGAGGCCTCCAGAGTGCACCTGAAAGACCTGAATTTAGGAAGTATTCAAATCACTACTAAAACCAAGTTTCTAACCACCCTTCAGAGCACTACTAAAACTATGTTTTATCACTATTTTGCAGGAGAAAAATATTCTTTAAATGATAAGTGAATAGGAATAAAACTCAGGCGGCTTCCCAAGCACTACTCAAACCACTAAATGAAATTAAGGAGGACTCCAGAGAACTAGTAAAAACAAGTTTCTAACCCCCTCCTAGATAATATATTATTTTTTGAAAACTCAGGAGGTACCCAGAGTGTTATGGAGGCATCTAGTGTACTACTAAGAGTATTTTTTAAAGTTTCTTATTTCTTATTTTTTTTAATAAAAATATACCATGATTTTGTGTGATTTTTGTTTTGTTGTACAAACTTTTTTTTTTCGTCGCGGGTAAGATTTGGTTTGTGTTTTTCATATGGATGGGATTATGTACAAGTATCTTGTTTCTTATTTAAGAGTAACTTATTTTGCCTTTGGTAACAGTAATGTGTTATACACTACTTTTATTTGTAATAAACACAAAAACGTATCTATTTAAGTAATACATTAACTTATCTTGACTCGTAAGTATGTAATAATAATTTCACCTGCGATGCAATGGTTTTAAAAATGACCAATCTACACAAGGAATCTTCCAGAACACTAATAAAACCAAGTTTCTAATCCTCATCTGTTTATTATTATTAAAAATATGCTTTCAAATAACGTGACAAACAGACACAGTTTTAATATAATAAAGTGGCGTGTAAATAGGTAATGTTTTAACCGGAAATGAGTTATTCTGAAAACCAATCAACTTCAGAGCAGAGCAGTAATATAGCCTATTCTCTAACCCACCCATCTGTTTTATCAATATTAAAATATGTCCTCAAAGAACGTGACAGTCACAGATTTATTATATTTAATAGTAGTATATTAATAGTTATGGTGATATCAAAATAAAAGCAAAATCCTTAAGTGATTCTTTGTAAAAAGACTCTGGTGAAATTTTGAAACCTCTGTCTCCTTATTACCCGGCCTGTTCAGCATCTGGGGAGGACAGTCCAACGTTGGCTGTACAGCCACAGCAAATGTTGCAGAACTCCATTGTCTCATGAGACAAAACGATTGCAATAATAATAATAATAATAATAATAATAGTAGTATCAATAGTTGATTTTCATTCTCTATTGGTATGTACGTACCTCTCTCTCACACTCTTTATCTATATTTCTCCTCCTCCTCCTCCTCCTACTACTACTACTACTAGTAATACTACTACTACGATTATGAAACTACTGCATTGTATGCAACATCTTAAAATATCTTAAAATGTTAAAACAGAAAATTTACATAACTTTTTTCACGGGACAAATTTTTTAATTCTCTAAAAAAAGAAAAGTATTTCAAATGAAATAAGTAACAGATTGTTTATAGGTACGTGAACAAATATTCAGTACATAACGAGAAAAACGGCATAGAATTAAAAACATTGAAAATCTATAGAAATTAAAGATCCACCCAAGCGAAATCGCTTATTAGACAGAGTATTAGAATAGAATATATTTGGTGTCCTGAGCTTTTATGCAAAGACAATACGTGTATAAGTGATAACTATATCACCACCTTATATTCATTAACCATTAATTATTCTCGAGTGGCATTCGGGCCTTGATAAGTGGTGACCCCAAGTAAAAAAAAAAACAACAAATATTTGGATCTTAGAATAGTATTTTACTATTATTCTTTATAAATTGCACAGCCAAACAATGTCGCAGCCCACAAGAGCCATAACAGTCAACGAACCGGAAGTCCGAGACTCGAGTTTCGCCCTCATTTCGGCTCATCAGTTAGACACATCCGAACTCAAGATTCCAAACCCGAGCCTCTTGCATGTGAGGCAAGCACTCTACCAACTGAGCAAACGCCCCGCACACAAGAATTTCTATTAATCAACACAGGTCAAGCAAACTGCAACGAAATCCGACTGTGAAATGAACCAACTTCATCTCGACAAGGGACATGGTCATCCAACCAGCTAATAACTCCAAGCCGATGTCTCACAAGTAGGACTTTTAACTAACCAGCCGAGTAACTTATGATAGGGTTTTCATATATATATATATATATATATATATATATATATATATATATATATATAACAGTATAGTTACATTCTAAGACTCAAATATTAATAAATAATGAAAAGTCATAACGCTCCCAGCAAAACAGCTCCCGCATGTAAAAATTACGGTACATTTTTTTTACAGATACGTTTCGTTATGCAGCAAAAAAAGGTTATTATTATGTCAATACCATCTATTTTTATGCATATATTCGTCAGAATTAAAAATTCTTTGCTTAAATAGAAAAAAATGCATAACAATATAATGCTGCAAGAAGAAAAAGTTTATAGAAGACTAAACATCCTGGTTGGTTCCGGCAGCTATCTTTGTTCCTATATGCTCTGTTATATTTAACATATATTCAGCTTTTAAACAAACAAAAAAGAAATGCTATATACAAAGAAATATATAAAAAGAAATATATAAGCAAAACATATTTTACCAAAACAACATAGGCGCACATGCACACATATATACTAGCATGGGTGGCCGGCGTTGTCCGGGTGTTTGGAGGTGTGTGTTGAGCAAAACAAACAGTGATAGCAGGAAGGCAGGCTTGAACCTGTACTGCGAAGGAGGAAAAGAAGGGGGGGAATATGACGTCTTTGCTGTTACGACCACCGCCAAACCGGAAGTGACGTAGGTGTAAATTAAGGCTAGACAATTGGAAAGAGGGGATGACTTTCGAAAATATCGGTGAAACAAGCGACCCCTCTCTGTAGAAAAGTGCCCAGTTGAGGGTGAAGAAATTAATGTTTTCAACCAATTTTTCAGTATTTGTCGTCTGAAGTTATGACCCCCATTTACATTTATTGTTTGGGCTTAAATCAAGTTATTAAGTTAGATCAATGTCCAAGCAACCTATTTCTAAAATTTCAAGTGTTTAGACCCAAAATTGTCGGAGGAGTTTGGTAGAGTTCTCGTTGAACTTTGATCCATGAACAGCCAAATTTCTGGCCGTAAACGAATTACAAAGATTTTCCCAAATCTCAATACCCTGTATATCAAATTTCGAGTCTGTAGACTGAAAATTGACAGAGATATTGTGTAGGGAAATGTACACAGACAGACAAACACACAGGCGGACATACACTTTCACTTTTATAGATATATAGATAGATATAAAGAGAGGGAGTGAGGAAGAGAGAGCATATATCGAAAAAAGACGGAGTTTGGCATATAAAAATAGATAAAAAGAGAGGGAATATATATATATATATATATATATATATATATATATATATATATATATATATTATTTGTTTTACACAAGCATTAATATCTCGCTACATATTCATGAGCACGTTTCAGTCAACCATGAATGAACTTTTGTATAAGCAATATCGCCTGCCGATTTTAGTACGTTGCTTAACTTAGGTGGTCTAATAGAAACCGATATGTCATGTAAAGTAAGATTTAAAAAAAGGAGGGAACGTATGCATAGATATTGAGGAATCTCTTTGTTTTTAAGCGAAACGTACGAACTAACAATGCAAGGAACGAGCAGAATATTATATAGATTTGTAAGACTTCCTTTAGAAAAGGATATGGAAATTGTGAAATCTACCTAAGGATAACAAATGGCCAGCACCAATACATGAAACTCTTCTTCCACACATAAGAATGAGTCAAATAGTTGTGGAGTGATGGGGCATATATTCAAAGCTACAAACATGCATAGTCTTCGTTTTATTTTGCAGATGCTATGACTAATGGTAAATAGTACCAGACTTAAAGATGTCTTAGAAGTGGTTCAATTGCAATTACCAAAAATTGCTATCTTTGTAATTAAATTAAAACATTTTAAGAATGATTTATTGCGTACAGAATTAAAATGCCGACGGTCAAACTTAATTTTCCAAGTCTGATCGACACTTAGTGTACTTTTGTTTATTATTTTAGAATATGCCAACTTCAGTATCTCTCGTATATTTATCTTATGCACCGCCACTTCTCACTGTTCTTGTCTAATTATATGTCTTGTATATAACTTCTTATCTATTCATTTAAGAGTGTTATCTGTCTATTCCAGACTCATCTAAATTTATAAATCGCACTCTACCGGGCTACTTCTTTACTATAAATCAATACTAGTTTATTTAAAGGCAAATTCCTTAATCTTTATAAGATTGTTCAATATCTATATGATTATTCAAGATTCTTCAATAGCCCTGTCGGATTTCTCTCTCTCTCTCTCTCTCTCTCTCTCTCTCTCTCTCTCTCTCTCTCTCTCTCTCTCTCCCTTTGTATATATATATATATATATGTGTGTGTGTGTGTGTCATTAAATAAAATAGACGTTTTTTGTCTATTAATTCTATTTTCGATCTTTCTCAGCCTCCAAATAACATTCTTCACTTCTGGCCGGAACTGGCTGATGTAATCACCATATTTATCATAAGTCAGAGTACTTTCCAATCCTTCAGAGATAAATTAATCTAACTGGCTTTAAACAAGTTCTAAAGTGGGTTTTTTTTGGTCTCTCATCGGTTGATTATTTTTTTTTCAATTAATAGCATCCTGAAATATTTGCAAAGCTATTAAAATAAATAACTTTACAAACGCTTCAGGATGTTATTACTATTGCTAAAGTTTATTTGATTAATAGTTGTTGTTTTTTTTTTTGTTTTTTTTAGATTTTATTAGTAATGCTTCAAGTATAGATGTGTTGTCAACTAAAATTTTCCTAAATGCCATAGAGAAAAAATGCTGCCTAGATATATGTGTGTGTGTGTGTTATACATATATATGTTATTATATATATATATATATATATATATATATATATATACACACACACACATTATTTATTCGAAGGTAAGCAGTTAAATTTGGTCGCTACAAACGGCCATCTGTTTCAGAAGCAGGATGGCACTGAGATGAGGATTGATATTTCATATTATTTGGATCATTTAGACTTCTGCCCTTATCTTGAATGTTATTTTCATAATGTTTCGGTTGATGTAACCTCCGACCTTCTTCAAGTATCTGTTATCGAACTCATGCAATTCAACCTCCAGAAGACTGCAACTTGCAACTGAATTTTACCTAGTACTTGGTATTGGCATAGTAGCAAACATTTCAAACTTAACAACTAAGGCTGTAAGATATGATGTTGGTTTCAATTCTATCCGATGGCACCAAAGTCATACTTTTTTTTTACTTTTGGAATCGCTATTTCATATTAGGTACAATATAATAATTAATGGAGTATTGGCTCGATAATAATAAATACGAAATCTGCACGAACTAAAACATATTTCAGCGTATTTTACGACCGGTTAACGCCGGGAGGGGGGCACTACTGAATATTGTGTACAATATAATAATCAATAGATAATCAGCTGTATAATAATGAATATGAAGTCTGCATACATTAAAATATTATATTTAAGCATATCTTACCATCGGGCAACGCCGATCGGCCATCTAGTATGTAACAAAATTGATGTTTACCGTGAGAAAATATTCCATAACTGCACTATTAACACAACAAGAGTTAATCTTGGTAGGTTTGCCAGTGAATGATAAGAAAACTTCGCTTCATATTCTAAATGACCCAGAAAACTGACACACTCACTCTGGACGTTTTATTACAAGATCAATATTCAGGCATTTCACATCTTGGTGTCGTATAAGATGTCGGTTTAATATTAAAGGCGGTCAGTGACATCGCTTTTTCGTTCTTTATGTGCAAATGTCTTCATTTCTGCGATGAAATTTGATAGAAGCCCTATCTTGTGATCATAAATATAATGTATCCCTCTACAATAGCGTTCAAAATCAACGGAGAGCAAAGGTATTAAAATATGCCGGCATGCAAAAGTGCCGTTCGTCGGAAATAAAACGTTTCCTCTATGCCACAATGGACATTAGAGAAAATAAGTCTTTCGGAAAGTCTGTTCAGCTTCCCAAAAGTTCCTTTCTCGGCTGTTTTCTCAAACATTTTGTCTAATACAATTGGAAATGGACAGAATCAAAGAAGACATTTGCAAAATGTCTTCAAATCACTTAAAGGTCAAGATAAGATCACAGGGAAGATCAAATTGACCCTGCTGGTATTAAAGAAAAGAGTTTATTTCTAGGAGGAGGAGTTGGTTAGTAAGTTTGAAAGTGTGTGTACAAGCAACATGTTTATATATGTGTTTGTGTAACCCGCGCGCGCCTTTATTCAGTGTCAAGAGACAATGGATACCCTCTGTAAGGGTGATTGCGCGTGTAATTGTAAACAAGGGTTGCACAATCTCACCCACACCTCTCCTGAATTTGCCCTGCTTGAATACACTGGCAAGGAAAAGTCCAAGACGATTGAAAAAAAATGTCCAGATAAGCAGAGAGCACATAAAGCACCAGGGATTCCCAAATGGCCACCCATTTTAGTACTGACCAGGTTCAACGTTGCTTAACTTCTGTGGCCTAACAAACCGATGTGTCAACGGTATATATGCCGTATATTTTGAGTAACAATTTCAGAGTGTAAATACACACGTGTGTTGGCACACAGACACATCCGTATTATTCGGACATTATCGAAATATTTACAGAAGAATCTGCTACGTTCAGTATATTCAGTCCGAGTTTCCAGAGTTCCCATGGTACCGGAAGTACCAATGGAAGATCGAACTATATGTATAGGGTCAACTGAAATTATATCTATATCATATTTCTCTTAGTCTGTCGACCCATTACACTTTTTCTCGGATTAAAATAGTGATTAATATTTAAGTGCTACTTTTTCTCAGAAACTAGTTCGATCTAACTGAAATTTTGTGTAGACCTTTTTCATAATAAAGTACAGTAAATTAAGCATTATAGTATCTGTTCAATGTACAGTTATGGATTAATAGTAGTATTTAATGCAAAACTAAGCATAAATTTAATCATATTTAATCATCTATTTGGTATAAAGTACTAATTAACATTCAACAGGCTAAAGGGTGTAGTATAGTTCTAACAATGGGGTTGTGATTTCGAATCTCGCTAGATTCAGCCACTCTGATGATTCGAAGACGACGAAACACGTATCAGTGGATAATTATATATTTAAACAATATATATGCCGCTCACCATTTGTTAGTATCAACTTGGTAAAAGGGAAAATTATTCCCAACTCGCATTTAGGTAAACATGCACTTTTGTATAATTACTTGAATTCATTCAAAAGTATTGCAAACAAAAACATCTCTCTCTCTCTCTCTCTCTCTCTATATATATATATATATATATATATATATATATATATATATATATATTGATCGATCCATCGATGCCTCCGTTCAGTCTCAAAAGACAAAGGATATCCCCTGTAGGGGTAGCTGCACATGTAAATGTGAGCAAGGATTGCGCAATTTCCAAACACACCTCTCCTGAATGTGCAGTTTGAGTCCAGTGGCAAGCAGAAATCTATTACGACGGGAAACAATGCCGAGATAAGCGGAGAGCACATACAGCACCAGAAAGTCCCAAATATTCACCCATTAAGTACTGACCAGGTTCAACGTTGCTTAACTTCGGTGATCCAGTGGGAACCGGTGTGTCAATGTGATTATGCTGTATACATCATCTATTTATATGGAAGTGTGAGAATAATATATGGTTTTACATTTAATTTCTATTTTTTCACAATCCAAGCTTTTTAAGGTACAATTCGACCTTATAGGGTCGTTCCAAAAGTAAGATCTTTTTTTTTTTTTAGAATCAAACGCTGACACATTGAAGAACTACGAAGACGGGAGTTATGTCATAAAAACGAGTGACCTTTTGTGCTCCAGAATTTATTTTTCTAAATAAGCACCTACATTCCCAATTCACTTCAGCTAACCTCTTTTGATGTCTCAGTCGTAAACGTCAGGCGCGCACTTTGATACTTACATTTCTGTTGGCACTCTGAAATCGCTGAAACCATCTCTTAACTGCCGACATCAACTGAATAGACTTCGTAGACGTTCAACAAGCACCTGCAAATATTGATGGACTCTAGTTTTTTTGCGTGGAAAAATACAAAGACGCATCGGTTTCTGACGCATGTTCATGACAGGAGCTGCTTTCTTAGAGTCACACACCGTCTATATCTTCAACAGAGAGATGAAAATTTTAGGTCATGAATGCATAAGCTCAGTGATCATAACACTGCAATTTACCACCCTCTCTCATCCATTTGGGCGAAATGAATAATAGGAGGCATTACTTTTTTAACGTCCCTCGTATAGCAAATAGAATATATATGTATAGACAATATTAGGTTACATTTAATGAACAAGATAGTATCCATTTTACTGATTTTATTTTATTTTATTTATTTATTTATTTATTTATTTTATTTTTTATTTTTTTGCAAAAATCAAACTTTGATTTTCTTCTTCTCGTATTTGGGTGATTAGCGGCGATTGAAACTATTCATAAAATATGTGTCAAAATTGAACAATAACAGCATGGTCAATGCCTAATATTGTAGATCTCTCTTTTTTTTTCTCTCTTCATCTCCCTTTCTTGGGTTCAACATGCTGACGAGTGACAAAAAACAAACTGCGAAATAAAAATATAAATGCTATGCACTTTGTGTAAACAAACGGAGCTTGGGCGATGCTACCGACTTAGCAGCAGCCAAATGGTGTAGGGGTTAAAAGCATCTACTGTTATCAATGCGGTAAAGTTTCGATCCCAGCTGTCCATCCAGATAGGGCTTTGAACAAATCATTTGGGACTTTATGTGTAAAGGTCTTAAATTAATTTTTCGGGGTTTTTTTTGGAACAAAGGCTAGTATAAAGACCTGAAAATGCAGGTTTTTGATAAACAGAAGTGAAAAATTCCAACGAAGTCTTAAAGACAAGCAAAAACTCTAAGTTGGATGGATGGATAAATATTATTAAGGGATGAAAAAAATTTACTATGACAAATTTATGTGTTCTTTCAATATTTCTCGGCAATTCACTTGTGTTCCACTTGTTTAATATGTGTGTTGACGTTTTATATCGCAGTCATCAATTCCTGAAGATATCATCGTTGAATTAATTAAATTCGCTACTATGTCGGTTGAATTTAGCTTTAATTAGCCCAGGTGTTTGGCGGTGTGTGTTGAGAAAAGAAAACAATGGTGATAGGCAAGCAGGCTCGAACCCGTACCGTGAAGGAGGGAAAGAACGTGAAAAGAAAACGTGACGTCTTTGCCGTTGCATCCACCGCCAAACCGGAAGTGGCGAAGGTTTAAATTAAGGCTAGTCAATCGAAAAGAGGGGATGACTTGCGAAAATATCGGCGAAAACAGCGACCCCTCCTTGTAGAAAAGTTGTCAGTTGAGAGCGAAGGAATTAATGTTTTTAGCAAATTTTTCGATATTTATCGTCCTCAGGATCGGACTTCAAAATGATACCTATCTTATGAAAATCCGTCGCCTCTGTCGAAAAGTTAAGGCAGGCATACAAACATACATACATACATACATACATACATACATACATTTAAATAGACAGGTGAGATTTATATTATAGATAACGTTATGTATAAACAACTTGATAGTGTGGCCAAGGGTTCTCCTCTTGATTCAGATTTCGCAAATATTTTTGTGGGTTTTCATGAACAGGGTTTACTATCTGGTTCTCAAAAACCATATCTTTACTTTCGTTACATTGTCGATGCTTTGTTCGACAACGAAACGAAAGTGGGCGCTTTTGTTTCGGTCCTTTATAATATTCATCTAGCCCTTAAGTTAACGGTTGACAAATTAATTCTAGTCTTTACATAGGACCCTAATGATTTATTCAAAGCCCTATCTTGGTGAAGAGATTAACTTTATCACTAAGACCATGTGAAACAATGTTTATCCTTTGCATATTGTAAATTCTACTACAAAAAATAAAGTTTCCAATTTTTAAAGTATAGAAACTTCTGTAAGATAGATGTTCTTGGCTAGATAACATAAGTTACCGATTTGCCAAACAAATTTCACTGGCTATTCAACAGCGTTATTTTGCGTAGAGTCTTAGGGTTTTTTCCACAAAACCTATGCTGTTTTCTATCCGAAAAGATGTCCTCCCCGCCATCATAATAATTCTATTGTTTATCTATTTAAATTTAGTTGGGGAATGCACCACGTTGGGCGGACATCGCTAACTTTGGATTAAGACTGTAAATTAAAATTTACAAGTAAATTTATTGTTTGATAGCATACTCCAAAAACAATTTTCAAAAAATCCTTATTCCACAAAGTTTTAAAGAATGCTATTCTTCTCTTCAGAGAAAAGGAAAAAAAATAGCTATACCCCTTTCTCTTGTTAACAGAGTGATCGTACAATTCACAAAAGAAGACAAAGAATACACAAAACCTCATCTATGTTGGCCTGGGTCTTCTGAAAGAACCTTGCGTCTTGTGAAGAGAAATGTTGAAAAGGATCCTCAGTGCAAAGCCTCTAACATTGCAACACAAGCTGATGTCAGTCCCAGAACAGTTATCAGGTATCTTCACAAGCTGGGCTACTATGGTAGACCTCTTTTTCATCTTTGCAATATCAAGTGCAGAAAAGATAGGGTTCGTGAGATGGTGGAGAGACCGATGACCTTTTGGACCAAGGTTATTTTCTCTGATGAGTCACGATTTTCCTTATTTCCCGACAGTAGAAAGGTAGGGTTATGGAAGCTCTCTCAGTAAGAGTTTGACTTGGTGCAATTTGGAGTGATGGTCGCTCAGGCCTGATGGAGTGCGTAGAAAACATCAATTCTGCTAAATATGTTTCAATATTACACGAAGGATTCTTCCCAATATTCTCAAGTGGTAAAATAAGCAAAGTTAACTTCCTATTTATGAAAGACAGAGCTCCTTGTTATTCTGCTAGGGTGACACAACATTGATTGAGCCCAAATTGGATTAATGAACTTTCATGAGCAAGTCAGTCATTGGATATGAACCCAATTGAAAACCTTTGGGACATATTAGACCGGAACCTTCGCAAAAAGAAAAGAAAACTATCTTCTAAGCCTGAACTTTTAGCATTATTGCGTCAGACATGGCAAGAAATTCATCAAGATGATATTCATCAACTGATCAAGATCATGCCTAGAAGGATTTAAAAAAGCAAAGGAAATATTAATCAAGTATTAGTTATTAAATTTGTGACCATTTATTCTTTGATTTTGTTTCTATATTGGAATAAACTGTTTTTATGGATGTCTATTATTTTTGTCATTTCTGTGTATACATAGTTTTTAAACAATTCAAATACCGCAAGTCTATTCAAATCACATTCATATCATTCTATTTAAATATGATACATCTTACACACGTTTCGATGAATGTTGACCTAAACAAATTATCAGATACTCATATAAATATATAAAAGTGTTTTTGTATAAACCGACAAAAGGTGGAAGAAGAAACATAATTCTGTTAAAGTCATACGAGTAAAAAAGTTAAAATAAATTTACTAATTGTAGGTTATTTATAGATCTTTCCAGGAAGACACCACCCCAGGGAAAACGAATGAATATGGTTTAAATATTAATTGTTACAAATGATATGCAAGCCATTTTTATTGAGCTTAAATAGATTTGGCAATTTAAAAAGAAAAACATGTTTATTGTATACATTAAAAGTATTATATTATATATACATGCATATACAACATTATATATATATATATATATATATATATATATATATATATATATATATATATATATATATATATATATATCTACGAGAGGCGTTCTTAAAGTAATTATAATGTAAGGATTAAAACATTTTTACAAAAGTGTTCATACTTTTTGAAGAGTTTGTTTTCAACTGACTTTCTTTTAATCTATGCGCCAATCTCGAGATAAAATGAAAAATATCCATCTTATAAATACTGTAAATCTCCAGGAACTTAACAGGAAGTGCTACGTTTATTTTGCTTTAACAACTTGTCAGGCAATATTTTTTTGCTGTTTTCATGTCACAGTCAAAGCAACAAAAAACGAAAATATAAAAAAAGAAACGGAAACAATGTTCCTATTATAAAAGTACTTTCTTCTGACAATCTTTTTTTTTTTTTCAGCTTCACTGCTTTTAAAAGGCTGAACACAAGACGATGCCACAACACAGAATATTAATTTAAGGGTCGGACAACTAAATTTAGAGGCAGACAAATTTCATGAGGTGAGGAAAGTGGCTGTCTAAAAATAATTGCTAATCTTCAACCCCACCCTTTACGTACTTTCCATGTAAAGTAATTTCTTCCCCTTCCTACGTTGATGGAATCTGAAGTGATAGACAATTCCATCAATCGTTGCCGGCTTTCTGATTTTGACATTAGTGATGTGTTAACGTCAAACGAGGAAAACGGTTTACTTCCTTGTAAATACTGATACACACATACGATTTTTTTTCGTTAATCCAAACAAAGCGTTACACAGAAATCTGTCTTGATTTAGTTTTGTTTATCTTTCATGGAAATCGTCCGAGACACGGCATGAAGCCACTCTATGTAAGGAACTTACTAGAACGAAAGATGAGTATCGTAAAAGTCAGGAGATGCCTATTGACAATCTTGAAAAGGCTAAGGTTGTAGATAGATGGAAAACAGTGAACAGGAAGAGAGTTTCACAACCTTGCAGTCCTAGGAAAAAAAAAGCTACTGGAATAGGAAGTTATATTACAATGAGGTATTAAAAAAACGGACGGATGAGACCTTTAGACCAACGCATCAAATGGTAGAAGGAAAACAGTGCGCAGAAAGAGAGTTCCACAAACTTGCCGTTATTGGAAAGAAGCTGTATAAAAAATAACGTATCAAAACAGCGAATGGAGATCATTAGACCAACGATTCAGAAGAATAAAAGAAGGAAAGAATAGATCAGATAATTTTAAAGAACACATGCCATAATAGTATTTATAAAAAAGACTGAGACTTGAGTTATTTTAACAAAGAAGTACACTACTCATCATTAAACCTCCTTGATTTAACATTCACAGGAAACATGAATTGCACAAATATATTGAGGACATTGTAACTGCTACTGCGAAGAAGGGGGATTCTCTCTGGTGTGCTAGAAAATTGTTCACACCTGAGAATATCTTATATCTTTACAAAGCCACCATTCATCCATGCATGGAATATTGTTGTCACATCTGAGCTCGTGCATTTACCACTAGTATCTCTCTCTTGGACAGAGTTAAATATAGTCTCCACTATCAAACAAGCACCAACCCCTCCCCATCGTCACAGTGTTGCATCCCTGAGCCTGTTTTACAAGTACTCTAATGGGAGGTGCTCTGATTAACTTATATTACTTGTGAATCCTCGACGTAGACACTCTCGACTAACCTGTCAAGTAGCAAAATCCCACCACTTCAATGTTGAGGTCCATAGATACCAGAACTTTCTGCTCTAATAGCTTCTACTCTCGAACTGACAGATCTTGAAATTCATTTACTGTACTAACTTGCAGAAGTTTAATTGTAATACAAACAGACATCTGGCTGCTTAACTCCCCACATAGTTCCTTGTAGAAATGATGCCATTGGGAATATGCCTAATTTGAGGTGAATAGGAACAAAAACGAAAGAAATTGTCCACTTTTCTCTCTTTTTTTCACTCTCTTTTCATTTAATATCACGTTTCTGTTGTCCCAGGGTTAGATGACTTTTTTCATATTTTTCTATATTTCAGTAGTTCTTCTTCGGTGACGTGATTTCAGACTATTTCCTTGTCTGTTAGTCAGGTGTAGAGTTTCGATCACAGGACCTCTTCAGCCCTGGGCACAAAAAATCAACAGAGATTAGATCATTTCTGTAATGACTTATTCCCTGTTGATTGTGATGTAATGCTGATTCTGTACAGTTATAGGTCTACTCTCCCAGGCTTTGCCTTCTCCTTTTGATAAGGAGTGTGTTTATTTTTAATCGCCTGAGGTGCCTTGCCAGAAATGCCGACGGGGCTGTACAATCATCTTTCTGTAGAGTCAGAAGGCTCTTCCTCTGGAGCACTGGCTTTTAACTCTCACTTTCCAACCCTAGTGTCACGTTTCTTGCAGTGGGAGAGGAGTAAATACCCACAGGGCCTTACGAGAGACACCCAGTGTTTGGCTTTGATTCTGAACTAGGATAATGAACACCATCACGCTATTTCTCTTTTCCATTCTTCTTTCTCTTGAACTGAACAACTTGGGGATGTTTACTTGTCACTTATGTTCACACCACTTTTATGGGATGCAAGTCATACCTCAGTCAACGGAAAACAGGGATTTCAATAATGACTTAGATTCTGTTAGCTTTGGTAGCAAGGGAACAGCTCGTCAAAATTAATGTGTCTAAAATAGTTTGGAAGTTAGTTAAAGAGTATGATTTTATTAGGTCTATGACATTTAAGTTTTAAATTGTAATTTCATCAATCTGTCAAATTCCCGTTCGAAACAACCGTGTCAATTCTTAATGTAAAGGCTAAATGGACACAAAAAGTCCAACTTTAATCTTTCTTTTTGACAATGGTTGCATGGTTACAAAAAAAGATTGTTTTTTGATTTTGCGTGGCCTTTTCAAATTGAATTTCATTTTCATCCTCATAACGATGCTTGTTGTGTTGCATAATATTTGAATAGAATCTGTTCACCGCCAATCCATTCTCTGCTGCCATTTGGTACATTCTGTCATGTGATATGCACATTTTCATCACGCAAGATGATACTTGCATTTGTCCGAGTTGGTCATTTCGATTTTTATTTTCGATATTAATATCTTCTTGACAACTTTTATGTGTTGCTTGGCTGCAGCTGTTAAAGATTATAAATTTCAGAAACAAACAAAAAACATTAAGAAAATATATAAAAAAATATTCAACTATTTTCTTTATCTGTCACTTTTTTATTGATTTTTTTATTTGTTCAATAATTTGGATTTTTATTGGTTTTCCATTTTCTTTTATAGATGCGTCCTTCTGTTGATAGGTTGGCCAGATCCATCACATTTCTATTCAAAATAATAATTGTATGATTAAAAGTCCATATTGAATTAAGCACTTTATCTTAAATTCAACCAAGCATCAAACTAAGGAGTTCTGTCTGTCGATTGGTCATTCTAACGTTTGAAACGGTTTTTGTTAGCCCATTATTGGAAAGTTTAAAACAAAATTATATATATTTCTTTTTTCAGTCTGTCATGATTAGGACTTTGTTAGTCCATTAGTCATAAGTATGAAAGAGTTTGAAACATAATTTCTGTTCGTTTGTCACGTTTCAGTTTGAAACAGAATTTTGTTTGGCCCAACACTCTTCAGTTAAAAACAGATATTTTAAGCTTGTCACGCTTATGTTTTAAAAGGAATATGCGTTGGTCTGTCACGTTTACGTTTGAAAGAGAATTTTGCTAAGGAAATATCCAGATTGAATGAACGCATCTTAAGAATAATCGTTTTTATTTCCTTTTGAATTAAAATCATAATTTTTATCTTTTTTCATGTTTTCTATGTTTTATTATATTTTTGCGAAGATTTCTCGTATTAATTCTCCCCGTATCGCCTAAATATTCCTATCAGGTTTGCCTGATATTCTCAATATCGGTTTTTTTCCCATCTTCCATTGTGATCCATCTTTTGTTAGTCTTTAAGAAAATTAACCACGTACCCATGATTTTATAGGTCATTTGCATAATGTTTCATTTAATGTTAGTCTCCTTTGAAATGCGTGTTTTGCAGTTATTGATAATCATTTCAAGATTATGCCTTTTTTTCTCGACCATATTCGTTATTGAAAAACGTGATTCAATTCATGCGAGTATACATTCATTTGACTTGGTGTCAACAACATCGGGGCGAAAACAAACACTAAAAAAATTAGGGAGGTCATTTTCAATACTTATCTCCCTTGAAATATTAAATATATAATGATGTATTTTATTCTTTGCAACATTATTTTCTCTTTGTTTCTTTTTTCATTGTAAGAACAGGTTAGACAAAAACAAACAGTAAAAAATGTAAGGAGATCATCTTTCCTAATAGTTATCTCCCTTACATCAAGAAACACTGAATATTACTTTTTAGATATATAATCATGCACTTTATTCCTGCAACATTTTATTTGTACTTACAAATTCTTTATTACTAACTACTGAATGACATGATGACAATGTATTTTTTTTATTTGTTGTTTTATGCTTTTCCATTTTCTCCTTCATATCTGATTTTTGAGAGCTTCCTTTTATTTTGTTCTTCTGTTCATCTATGCTTGTATTAATACTAATGAATTAAAATCATTATTTTTTTTTTCAACTGCGGAATTTCCACCGGTCTCACTAGTTATTTTCACTTATATTATAAACAGCAGCAACAACTCACAAAGAAAAAACATTGAGTACCAAATGAAGGCACATGTTAAGCAGAAACACAGTTCCTTGGCTTTTGGCTAAAAATAAAAAATTCTACCTCATCACGTCTTATGAGTTGCTTCATATGCTTACTTTGAAAATTTAAAAATTCTCCAATTGCTTCTGGATTTTACCTTTTTTCATTGGATTGTATCTTACGATTATGCCTATATTTTTTCTGCGTTTACACTATGGAATATCCTTTTTTTAATCTTCACTTCTCTCAAGTTTTCACCCAAACTTTTAGTTGTTTGGTTGTTTTTGTTTTACGGCATATCAACCCTTTTCAGGTTATTTAACGCCGAATCCAGTGATTTTGAAAAAAATTTTTTTAATAGAATATTCTTTTTCAAGTCGGTTTCTATTCAACCCATAGTTGAGACCTTAACAGGATCTACCACTCCGGGTCAGAGTGTACATGGGAGCAGTAGCAATTAAGGGGTGGCTCCACATTCCCCAAAGCCCACAAGCTGGAGCCTCACCATCGGACATAGTTTAAGGTCATATCCAGAACCAAACTTTTTAGTTTTCACTATAGGTGCTAAACTGCAAAATTTATGGCTACTTATAAATTTCATTTTGTCTAAAAAAAAAACATAATCTGATGAAATGAGCGATTTGTTGAAAATCGATAGAAAAACTTAAAAATTTTGTATTCCTGATGAATTTCATGTAAATTTTATAATTTACCGAATTTTACTCAAAATTGTTTTATATATATATGTATATATATATATTCTTTTGCAAATAAATTATTATTTATTTGTAACATCTGTTCCGAGTCTATTCTGTTCTCATTAAGGGAATGAAAAGATTTTTTTATACCAAGACAATTTTTTTTGTTCCAATCCAAAGTGCTTCTTTTTGAAAATCTGGATTTCCTTCACATTAAAACCTTTGTGTTAAATTTTGTCATCGAGGAGAAATAAGTAAATAGAAATAAACACTAAAATATGTAGGGGGGTGGGTGATATTTTTTTAAAATATGTAGGGGGGATGATATTTTTTAAAAATATGTAGGGAGGATGATATTTTTTTAAAATATGTAGGGGGAGGTTATATTTTTTTAAGATATGTAGGGGAGATGTTATTTTTTTTAAATATGTAGCGGGGGGGGGATGATATTTTTTAAAATATGTAGGGGGTGGGATGATATGTTTTTAAAATATGTAGGGGGGTGATGATATTTTTTAAAAATATGTAGGGGGGGGTGATATTTTTTTAAAAATATTTATCGCCTTTGAATTCCAAATGTCAATTTTTAAATATACAATATGTTTTATTCTTGGCAACATTGTTTTATACTCTTTTTTCATTTACTCACAAACTCTTTATTTTCAACCACTGTATCGCATTTTTTACTGCTGATGTCAATGTAATTAATTTTCTTTGTTACATGTTTTATGCTATTCCATTTTCTCTTCCATGTTTCATTTTTGAGAGTTTTGTTTTGTTCTTCTGTTCCGCTATGCTTCCATTACCCCAACCACCCCACCTTCGACCACCATTGACCTGTCTTTCAAGAAGTATGCAATGCACTTTGCTGCAAACTTTGGCCTGTTCTGCTAGCTCTTTGCAAGCTTTGATATATATTTTTTCACTTAGCTCAACCCTTGCCTGCCAATGGCAAAGTACATTAGAACATGTACGCTCTTAAGCAACCGGGGTTTCTCGAAATTTCTTGTCTAGTTTGTTGCATTTCTTTTCATTTTCTCAGGAGAGAAAAAAGCACAGAAATAAATTTACATTTTTTTTTTTTTTTTTTTTTTGCCGCAAGTTTTTTTTTTCATTAAAGCTAACTTTTCATTTTTTTAATAATGTAAAAATAAAATCTCGTATAATAGTGATCCTGGTTAAATCCGATTACGTTTTCACAATAAAGATTTGATACGTATTTCAGAAAAGTATGAGAATCTTTCGAGTTTCTTTATTTGTGTAATTTAAGGCTTAAAAGCCTTAAATTACAAAAATAAAGAAACTCGAAAGATTTAAAAACTAATAAATATTTGTTGGCTCAGTACATTCCTTGGAACCGTATTCAAGTTATCTCCTCTGAATTATATTGTACAACAGAAAAATGAACCCTTCAATTATGAAGCACAAAAAAATCAATATGTGTAGTGCAAGGGTTAAATCGAGACTTGTTCTATTTCTGGCATTTGGCTTGATGCGGTTGGATGTATCCAGATTAACGGCGTATTTTACATCGTTTTCAAAATTTTCTATGGAACTCGCTCTAAACTAAACATGAAGCTACTTTATGTTAAAAGCTAACAAAAATTGAAGATTATTATCGCAAGACAGGAGATGTTAATTGTCTTTAGTTCTAAAAACAAGGCTATGGTTAGGAGGAAAATGCAGCAGAAAGATAACCTGCAGTTCTTGTAAAGAAGTTAGTGGAATAAAAAGCTGTATTAAAATGAGATATTAAATCAATTACACAAGCTGGAACGTGACCTCCTTGAAACTTGAACATTTGAAATATCACCGTTTGGAAAAACAACACTCTTCTGTATGATTGCTTGTCACATAGAAGAATGAAAACAAAGAAAAAAGAGGAAATTCCTTATAAAGGGGAGCGATCACGGAAATTTTGGATTATAAACAAATAAATGTTTATTGCATAATTAAAAAAAAATCTCCTGCGTTCTATTGGCTTTCTAAATTACAGATGTATGCAAATTATTGATCCTCGCCAGAAACATTCTGAAATATGCAGCAGGCAAATGTAAATCAAAGCGATGTTTTCAAGCAGCATAAAAAGGTACAGCGTTTGCCTTTGATGCTTTCGCATCTAGCCTTTTTAATAAATCAAATCATGACAATGGATTTGAAACTTTTGTACAATGGCTGTTTCTCTGGATAGAGCTAATTTTGGCCACACAGTGTTGAAATAACAAATAACAAAACATTATAATAGATGCTGAAATCCCCATCCCATTGCCTATTTTGGTATTCATGGACCTTTCTTTATGGACAATGAAGGCGAATTTAATAATGAGCCCATGAGAAATTGGGAAGACACATTTGGTATTCAGCTTATTAGCATAGCAGCCTAAAATTAATAGAGTGATCGCACCTGTTAAAGGTTAAATTTAATATTATTGACGGGTAAATCGGATTATTGAGGAAAGTGATTGTAATATAAACATAATTTCAATGGGTTTTCAGAAAATCAGTTGGTTTGAGGGAGGGAGGCATTTCAACTTCGATATTTCCCTATCACTGATTCTTTCCCTATCTTTCTGTTTTTTTTTCTTCTCCCATTTTCGCTTTTTATTTCGCTTCCTAACTCCTATTCTCACTTTTTCTGTTTCTCCCTCCCTATATCTAGCTCTTTCTCTCTCTCTCTCTCTCTCTCTCTCTCTCTCTCTCTCTCTCAACTTATTCTTTCTCTCTCCATTTCTTCCATTGTCTCCTGTATCTCTCTCCTTCACTCTTTCTTTTTCCTTTACTCTTATTGATTTCCTTTCCATGTCTCTATCTTTCTCTTTACCTTTTTCTCTATCTATCCCCTTCTCACTATATTTTCTTTGTCTCTCCCTCTCTTCCACTCTCTCTTTCTGTCTCTCTCTTGCTTTTTGTATCTTCCTTTCTACCGCTCTGTCTCACTCTACGTCTTTTCTGTTGTTATAAAACCAATTCTATTCTCCAATTCGTTTTGGAATATTATCAGCATTCACATTTAAAAAACTTCTATGGAACATTTGGATTCGAACCTGACATACTCAGTCGTCAATCCACGTCTATCTACTTCGTCACCCCACCCCTATTTGTGCTATTAAAGTTATATAAATACTATCTCATTCGTTTCAGTTTTATCGTTTTAATTCAACCCTCCACAACATATCTCTCCCATTCAGTTATCTTTCCCATTTTCCTGTTTTATTTCCATTTTAGACCATATGTTTTATCAGAAACCAGCAAAAAAAAAACTGTCAGATTATTAATCTCAACTTTCTGTGATATTCTGTTTGAAACAGTTTCTCTTAACGAGTACCCCCTTCTTCCCCTAACTACATCGTTGATGAATTTACACAATATTAACCTGACAAGGATGAAACATCAAAATCTAAATGAACAATAAAAATAAATCATTTAAAATCAACACACATTGGTTATACAAAAAAAAAACATAATAGCTTGTAAAACATTTGTAACGAATACTCGTTTAACTACAACAACCATCAATAATTTTCATTACTCTCTATCTGTGCTTAAAACTAAACAAAAATACCATAAGCAGAGTTTCTTTCCTAGAACGGTCCATTAGTGGAACAAGATACTGCAGAGCTGCTTCCCGACTGACTGCAGCATGATCATTTTCAAGTCCAGTGTAAATAAAATTTTGTTGACCTGTCCTCTTAAATAACTAAGCTCTACCCAAGTGCCACTATTATTGATCATTATGGAGCTGTCTCACTAACTACCTAACAGTTATTAACCATTATCCTAGAGTGGCCTCCTGGCCTTGATAATTAACGACAAAGTAAAAAAAAAAGCATAGTTTCGAGATGCTGACATTTTTCTGCAAAAAAATAGTCACAGAAAAATAAGACAAACTTAGACAATTGTAGCTCAAACAAACTAATATATTAATATCCACTAGCGGGACCTGTGGAAATTCCACAGCACCATCTTTTATATGTAATATATATTGCTGCTGGGCATTCTGTGGGCATTCAGCATTAATGAAGACACCATATATTATTCTAGCCCTTTTGTTAAAACTGTATCGCCCCCACTTACTGAAATAATAACTTGTGTATATTGCCTGGGCTGATTATTTCATTACAAACACAGTAATCAATTAACTCAGATTTCATTATTTTTCATAATTCTTGGATATGTTACTAATTTCGACAATCATTTATCATATTTTTGACCCACATTATAGCACCCCCTTGCAAAAATAATAACTTTGATATATTGGCTGGGCTGATCATTTCATTACAAACAGACCGATCAATTAACTCACATTTCATCATTTTTCATAATTCTTGGATATGGTACTAATTTCGACAATCATTTTTCATAATTTAAACCAACATCATCGCCCTCCCTTTCCTAAAATAATAACTTTGATATATTGCATGGGCTGATTATTTCAAGACAAACACATCAATCAATTCTGGGTATTCTCATAGTATATATGTTCCACCTATCTTATCCAATCCTGGGTGAAGCCACGTATTCTGCTAGTATATATCTTTCACCTATCTCATTCGACCCCGAGCGAGGCTGGGTATTCTGCTACTATATGTTTTCCACCTATCCCAATCAATCCTGGGCGATGTTGGATATTCTGCTAGTATATATTTGCACTTATCTCATATAATCCCAAGACTGACTTCATATCTGCCACCACACTGTTAAAAATATACATGAAATAAAGTAATGTTTAAGTCGTAAACTGTTTCAGCCATTTCCGGGACTGACTTTATATTCCCAACCAACTGTTAAAAATATACATGAAATAATGTAATATCTAAGTCATAAACTGTTTCAGCCATTTCCGGGACTGACGCCATATCCCCCACCCCACTGCTAAAAATATATGTGAAATAATGTAATGTTTAAATCGTAAACGGTTTCGGCCATTTCCGGACTAACTTCATTTCCTCCACTTCACTGTTAAAAATATAGATGAAATAAAGTAATGTCTAAAACGTAAATGTTACAGCCATTTCCA
Organism: Euprymna scolopes; assembly: GCF_053919585.1. Lineage (NCBI taxonomy): Eukaryota > Metazoa > Mollusca > Cephalopoda > Sepiida > Sepiolidae > Euprymna > Euprymna scolopes. The sequence continues at coordinate 108,844,119 of NC_136485.1, forward strand.
GGACTGACTTCATATGCCCCACCCTACTGTTAAAACTATGCATGAAATAAAGTAATGTTTAGTGTGTAAACGGTTTCAGCCATTTCAGCCGTTCCATTCATATCTATTTGTTATATTAAAATGCTATAATTCATCCAAACAGCGTCATTAACACTATAGTCAAGACCTACAGAGGAAGTGGTTCGTAATTTTCTCCCATTAAAAAAAGGACTCCCACCGACCCCACTCAACACCAGAAAATATTATTCGCACTACACATATACCGTATAGTCTACGTAGCTGCCTCGCGAACCCATACAGATACCATTACCTTTCCTTTTCCCATTAGAAAGTAAACAAATCCCTAATTCCGGAATACAACTACTATAAACGAACACTAGGTACCGCCAAAAGTCACCACAGAATTAACCCCCTATATATATTTTTTTTTATTGCATTTTCACCCCAAACAAGACACATTGCCACTTTGTTGTAGGGGGCTACTATCAAGTACATAAGCATCAAAGGTACTGTGTAGGGAGTTGGGCAGCAAGATGTCGGTTCACGTTGCACTTGAATTTCTGCATGTCAGTACAGTTGGGGAAGCAGGGACCCGGAAGGGAATTCCAAAGTCTAGCAGTTCTGGAGAAGAAACTACTCGAGTGAAAGGCTCTCTTACATCTAGGGATCTCTACCATGAAGGGGTGGGATTTAGCTGCTTGTAAGATTTGTCGGGGGTATTTACATCGAGGGGACACAAGGGCTTGCAGTCCGTCAGAGCATTCACCATTAAAGTAATTGTAGAACAGGCAGAGGGATGCAACATTTTGTCGATGGGACAGAGGCTGAAGTTTAGATGACAGTTCAGGACCTATCAGATTGGCGACTCTCTTTTGAACCTTGTCTAGGAGCGAGAGACTAGTGGCAGATGCACCAGCCCAAATATGACAACAATACTCCATACATCGGCGAATGGTGGTCTTATAGAGGTATAAGATACTTTCGGGCGTTAATAGCTTTCTAGCACAGTAGAGAGAACCCACCTTCTTTGCAGGGGTCCTGGCAATGTTCTCAATGTAATTCGTCCAACTGATGTTTCCTGTGAACGTTTGGCCGAGGAGTTTAAAAAATGTACTTTCAGATAAAGAGTCATTGGCCATTGCTATTGGTGTTAGGGAAGTTCCCTCGTAATTATTGAAGGAAACAAGTTTAGTCTTGGCAGCATTGAATGTGACCATCCATTTTTGTCCTCATTCCACTACGGATCGGAGGTCATCCTCTTGTGTTTTTGCCATTTCTTTAGATATGTGTTCATTTGTTTACTTGGCGTGTCTATTATAGAGTGTGGTGTCGTCAGCATATATACCCATCTCACAGACAATTTTGTCTAGGAGGTCATTTATGAATATTAGGAATAACACAGGTCCAAGGATAGACCCCTGCGGCACTCCCGCATTTATATCATATTGTTTAGATGTACGACCATCAAGAACAACCTGGATTTTTCTCTTATCTAAGAAGGATTTAATTATGTTATGTATTCGTCCAGTGATACCGTATGATCTGATTTTCTTGAGAAGACCCCCATGCCATACCCTGCCTTAGATATATCTAGGGCTACCGCTTTACCCTCTGCCGCTTTGTTCAGTGAATGGTATATACGTTCTGATATTTACAGTTAGGATGTCTGCAGTGGAACGGGCTTGCCTAAATCCATATTGTTGGTCAGTAAGAAGTTTAGCATCTGTAAGGTGATGAACTAGAGCTTGGTTAATTATGGTCTCAAATATTTTGGCGAAAAGTGGGAGGAGACTAATGGGGCGATGATTTACTGGGTCAGTTTTTTCGCCAGAATTCTTGGAAACTGGTACTACAGCAGGCAGGGAAGAAAGATTTATTAAGGCATTTGTTGTAGAGTTTGGAGAGAACTGGAGCTACTTCGGCAGTGCACTTTTTTAATAGCACAGCCGGGATGAGATCAGGTCCACATGCTTTTGCAGTGTCAAGATTTCTTATGATAGCATACACCTGAGAAGGGGTGATTTTCAGATCGTCTAGTGTGGCGTCTGTCCACAAAGGAAAGACCGGGAAAGGGTGGTTAGCAGGGTCCAGTGTGTAGTTGGAGGCAAACCGTCTCGCAAACATGTTAGCCTTCTCAGTTGCAGAGCAAACAACCTCATGATTGTTGGATAGTGGGGGAATTGTTGATTGCCCATTATTTACTATACTGTTGTAGATTTTCCTAATTTCTGTGCTTCGATGCGTGTTTTGGTGGTTTCAGTAAATTCTCTCTTAGCTGTCGCTATTTCTTTCTTACAGTTATTTCTGGCTTCTATATGCGTCTGTCTGTTTGATCTGGACTTATGTTGGTTAAATTTGCGGTACGCATGCTGCCTTTGCGCTATGGCAGCTGCACAAGTAGAAGTAAACCATTGGGGAGAGTGGAGCTTGCTATAGAATTTGCACGTGGGAACATGTGCTTCAATTGCCGTTTTGAACCATTCAGTGGTCTCATTTGTGCAATGTTCAGCAAGAAGTGAAAAAATATTTTGCCATAGAGCGTCCCTGATGAGACCCTTGATGGCTTTCCAGTCAGTCTTTTTATAATATTTCGTTGTTTTGAGCAGTGGCTCTTCAGTTTTGGCTCTAGAGTTTAGGGCTATTTCAACTATTACCACTGCATGATCGGCATTCCCTAGAGGGCTGTGGGCATTTGTTACACAGTCATCGGAACCTGTGGTCAGAAACACATCTAGAAGTGATGCGTGTTGTTCTTGATGGACTGGGAAACGGGTTGGAAACGTAACCATCTGTGATAGGGAGTGAGATATAGAGAAGTTATATGTTGTGGTACCAGCTGCGTCTGTGTAAGTAGAAAATCCAAGTCAGTTGCTGTGGTGGACATTGAAGTCACCAAATACATGCACTTGTGCGCTAGTGTCGAGGGAAAGTGTTGTGTCTGTGCTGTCAGAGACTTTGTTTATTAGGGTACAGTCCTCGGTCGAGGGAGAGCGATAGATGTAAAACGATGTAACTTTATTATAAATTAATATTATAAACTTTTGTACCATTTAAAAGAAGAAGGGCTGTAGTAATTTTAAAAACGTTTTTCATTGTACGAAAATAATGAAATTGCGAGACGAAAATCGTGTTTACATAATTGGCGCTTTAAAATAAGGTTCCCATGTAGTAAGCATTTCGAACGTGAAAACATACTCATGTTTAATAAATCTAGCTAAAAACAACTAATGGTCAGATTTTCGTGATATTTTCGATACTTGCCAATTTTAGAATGAAATTACATATGAACTGCAGGTCCGTAAAGTATACAAGGGCAAATATTTTTTTAGTGCGTGCCCCCCCCCTATTTATTTTTTTGAAATCTGAACAAAATATATTTAAATCTATCGAAATTTCTATTTACTAAGAAACAGAAGAGTTCAAATAAGTAAAACGTATTTATTTTTTTTAATTTAAATACACGTATTGAACAAAAACGTACCTTGACGTTGCAATTTAAAAAAATGATATAAATTTAATATTATGTTTTTTTAAATAGCGTTTTTTCGAATTAATATATACTATTATCAGTTGAATTGCCAGGAAAAAGAAACTTCCTAAAAATTAATTAATTTTTAAAAGATTAAAATTACATTATTTCAAAATGTTCCGTTACAACATCGATTTTTAACTAATTGTGTTTAAATTTTTTTTTTAAATATTAAGTTTTAATATAAACATGGCTCTTGTCAGCTATTTTATCGCCAGATTAAAACCGATTTAAAAATATTATTGCACAAATATTAAGCATTTTGTAGCCCCCCTATTTTGTTTGTCTCTTTTTACCAAACAAAATATGGAAGCCGATAGTTAATCAAATAAACATTCAGTAAAACCGTATTTCATATTTAATATACAAATGTTTATAATATTATTAACCATTGAACTGTGTAAATCTTAAAACCTAACAAAATTATAACAAGGATTAATTATTAATTGCAGTTTGAAGATAAACAAAGGTTTAGAAAAATCATTTTGCATAGTTCGTTTTGTTAACACAAATCTGACGTCACAGAATCATGCGTATTTTTTTTTTTTTTTTCACATTCATTTGGCAATTCCTAAGGAACACACATTATTTTTTTAACTAACATGTTCGCACACTACTCATCTTGCAATCCTTACAACGTGATACAGATTCATATTTTTTTTGTATTCTTTGGCACACCAGCACACTTAGTTAAACACACACGTACACGCACGCAATCATCCAGAGAGAAAGAGAGAGAGAGAGAGAGAGAGAGAGAGAGACATAGATATATAGAAAGAAAGACAAAGACCGTTATTTCGAAGATCCGAAGGTAACTCGTACACAGAAAGTTTGCACAGATAAACAAATGAATAATATAAGTTAAGAGTTTGAAATAAACATCCTTACAACGTGAACAAGGGCCGTTGTTTTCCCCCCTTATTCAGCACACTTAGTTCAACGCAACCGCATTCAAAACGCGCGTGCACAGAGAGAGAGGGAGAGAGGGAGAGAGAGAGAGAGGGAGAGAGAGAGGGAGAGAGGGAGTGGCCGTTATTTCGAAGGCCCGAACGTAACACGTATATAGAACGTTTTTCCAGGTAAACAAATGTAATGTAAGTTACTAATTAGAAATAAAAGTAATTTCTTATATTTTAAAAGTAAAACGTTTTCAAAAAGAAACATAAAAAAGAACATTCTTAAATCACGGATAAAATACTTTTCCAGGTTACAAGATCAAAGTGTAGTATCTGTTCTTCAGATGCTGCTGCGCTGCAGTCTGCACTTGAATTTCTTGTTCTCTGTCAATGGAAGAGAAATCCTTCACGACTGAGACAATTTTTATTTTTGTTCCTTTTCTCCACGTTAAAAAACGACCCTGGTGTCTAACTCTGTCCCGTGGGGAGGCATTGTAAATAGGAACAATAAGCAGAATTTTACCATTACTGGTTTCGGTTTATCATAACTTCTACATCCTAATTTCATTCCCCGCCTTACTTTTTCTTGAATCCTTGAAACGGCATTTTTAACCATTAAAAGACACATCTCGAAATTTTATTAAACCTTTAATTCTAAGTTTTTCCGGATTTTCCCCTTTGTTAGGGGCAGGGGCTCACTCGTACTTCAGTCGAAATTATTTTTATTTCAAACTCTAACTTGTTTTTTATTACAAACTTAATTTATTCATTTGTTTAAGTGTAAAAACGTTCGGTTTATGTTCACTGTGATAGCGGCGTCACCCACTTTATTGAAAAATGTCTGCAGGCAATGTTGGTAAGATTTGTCAGAGTGTCAGTACTATATGAAGGCCATTTGAAAAAGAGCAATAAAACATTTTTAAAAAGAAAAAGGAATACAGTTCGATTACTACTTAAACTGAACTTTATTCAATATAAAATATAAATATTATCTATGTAAAATTAAGTAATTTTAAAGCAATATACAATTTAATACTGATAAAACTGAATTATGAATTTAGGGGACAAACAATTAAAGAAACATTAAACACAAATAGTTTTTGCCCTTCGGAACAAGATCACAGTGTAGTATCTGTTTTTATGCTACACTTTACCTTTTCTGTTTTCGGTCGGTGGAGGAGAAATCTTTCATGACTGAGATTATTTTTGTTCCTATTCAGAGTGCCACTTATTGGGAAGCTGGATTTTCTCCACAAGATTATATGTTGAAATATTTAAATAACTTTTACTTTAAATACAGAAATTATCTTTAAAGTTTTGGTTTTCTGTTCTTCTATGTCCATTTTTTCTCCATGTTTTTCATCAAAATGTGTAGCGTATTAGTTGTCTCACAAGCCATCATCAGTGATTGCTCACTGGCAGTAACCTGTGGTGTTCCCTGGAGACCAAGTGACAAGTCTCCCCAGATTTCCAGTGTTCTCCACCTTTTGACCACTTGTGCAGATGATTGCATGTTATCGCAACAGCCGTTGTCACTGATTTCTCGTTGGTATCGGCCATTGGTATTTCCTGGGGGTTGGGTGACAAAATGCCTCCCCAAGGTACCAGATTTGAACTGCACACTTCCAGTGGAGATATTGGTCAGTACTCTCTCACCTCAGTCTTTCCATCTTCCCTGACCCTTCACAACTAGTTGGTGTGGTTTGGCGCCAGTCGATGTCATCTACACCAGTTTTTTTTTTATTATTATTACTATTATTATTATGATTATAATAATAAGGGTTCTTGTGCAGTGTACGCACGTGTATTTTAAATATTATTTTCAAGTTAAATTAAATTTTAGGTTTGTATTACTGTACACATAGATTCGAAAAAGTTGTCAAAAAACAAATATATCAGATATAAATGTTATCAAAGGCAAGATAAGTTACTCTTCTACCTATCTGGGAAGGTTTTTAGTGGTTTTACTCACTTTAAAACGTGTAATCGCTTCGAAAATCATACAATGTTTATCAATATATTTTAAAAAGAAAAATGTCGGCATGTTTGTAACTTATCTTGCCTTTGATGACATTTATTTGTTATATATTTGTTTTTTTGACAACTTTTTCAGTAAAACAAACTCGTTATGTAAATTATTTACAGTTAAAATGTTATATATTTTGAAGAAATAAATTACGCCCAATGCTAAAATATTGATAATTAACCAATCGTAAAATAAAAAAAAAAAAAAAAAAAACACTGCCGTGAAAAATGCTTACTTTAAAATATTTGAAAATACTCAGTGAAAAGTTTTATTTATTATTAAAAGAACGGACTGAAAAATATTATATAAAAATTGGGGATGGTATTACTGTACACATAGATTCGAAAAAGTTGTCACAAAACAAATATATAACAAATAAATGTTATCAAAGGCAAGATAAGTTACTTTTCTACCTAACTGGATATGTTTTCAGTGTTTTTATTTAATGTAACATGTTTATTCAGCTCGAAAAACATACTGTGTTTACCGATGTATTGGAAAATGAAAAATGGCGCCCGGCTCTCTCTTTAACACGGTAAGTTTGGGAAAGGTGCTATAAATATAAAAATAGACAAAATAGTGTTAGAAACTCGCCCAATATATATTACCGTGATATAGGTTGACATATATTCGCTGTTTTTTTTAATTATTTTGTCTAGTTTATTATTTATAACACCTTTTCCCGAAATTACCGTGTTAAAGAGAGAGTCGGGCGCCATTTTGAATTTTCCAATACATCGGTAAACAATTTATGTTTTTCGAGCTGAATAAACATGTTACATTGAATAAAAACACGAAAAATGTATCCAGTTTGGTAGAAAAGTAACTTATCTTGCTTTTGATAACATGTATTTGTTATATATTTGTTTTTTGACAACTTTTTCGAATCTATGTGTACAGTAATACAAACCCAAAAATTGTTTGTTTTGCAGTAAAAAATAATAAATAAAATGAAATATTCGACTTTCTCCAATAAAAATAAAAGTTCAAACATGAATTCACTTACGATATTTTGATTAAAATTATCCCAAATGTGCAATTATAATAATTATTTTCCGAATGGAGAATTGTTCTTTCTCTTTAGAACATACATGGACAATCGGTAACACATATTGGTAGCCATATTTTTTATGCCTGTTAGCATGACCACGTGGTTGAATACCGAAAGCTGTCTATACCTACAACTTAATTAGGAAGTGACGTTACGCTCTCATATGTATCGGCCTTCTTTCTCGGTAGCCACGCTTTTGCTCCACATAGGGTTGGCAATCCTGCTGATAGATAGATAGATAGATAGATAGATAGAGAGAGGGGGGGAGACAGAGAGAGCATTGACCTCAGTTCATTCAGGCGTCCTTTTTTTATTTTTACACACAAATACGTCAGAATGGAAAATACCATTGATGTTTAAAACTCTTTGTGCGTACTTTAATCCATTATAACTATTAGTGCATGTTTTGTTATTATTTTTTTACCCAAATAGGTCACAAAGCTAAATATATTGTTTTTATTATTATATACCTAACATCTTAGGCTAATTTCTTGCCACCCACACCTACATTCAGAAAATGGAATGTCTATTCCGAAAGCTGTTCTAAACATAGGTAGGTTGGGAGTGTCCATTCCGATTGCCATTCTTAACATGAGAAGGTTGGTGGTTTGACTACAACAACAACAACACTAACCGTACTTTAATTTTTTACACAGAGGAGTGCTACCACCGGGCAACGCCGGTTAACGGGTCCTGCTAGTGTTTTTTTATAAAAAAATAGTATTCTTTAAGCTACAGAGCAACCAAAAGAAACTGAGTGCCGACAAAACAATCTCCACAGTAAAAAAAGAAACATATAGAAGTTACTTTCAATCGACATATTTTGCCAGTTGCAATTTCATCAGGAGATTGTTTTTAGATTTCTGTCTTAGATAAACATCAAGTTTTCTAATCTGTGAAATTTAGAAATAGCCAGGGAATGTACAAAGAAACAATTGTACAAATATTTATTTAGAAACAAAATATGTTTTTTTTTGTATTATTTCGATTATTCAGACTACTGTTCTCATCTTGAGCGTTAATTTTTTCAACGTTTCGGCCGATGTAATCTCCAACCATTTTCAGGTTCTGATCGAACTCAGAAATCTGTACAGAATTTCAAACGAAATTCTTTATTTAATGAACGGAGATTACTTGTTCTCCTCCTGTCATCCATGGCTAGGTAAAATTTTAAGTCTTAATTGTGTACTTACTCGTTCATTTGGCATAATTGTAGGAATGTTTGCTAACAGGCCGAAAGACTAGGATTTAATCCCTGATCGATTCAGACCAAGGACTAAAAAAATGATGCTCAATGCCCCCTTGTAAAACACTCAACACTATAGTGGAAATATCGAGGGCAAGTGGAGTAATCCTGAGAATAAAGTGGCGTCCTTTCCTATACCTTAGTGTAGCAGCTAATAAAAAGGCAACCTTTGTGTTGCCCTTGACTATAGTGGACCGCTTTACTTTTTTTCAATTCTTCCTATGGCTTGTACTGATATAAGATTATAAGAGACCAAGCTTATCACCTAGGCTCTATAAGGGTGTTTGCACATGAAATTTTTGTGGTAAGAGTTGCATAATCTCCAACCACACCTCTCCTAAGTTGCCACAGTTTAATTCCAAGTGGCAAATAGAAATTCAGAACGACTCGAAACAATGCCAAGATTAGCGAAGAGCACATACAGCACCTAGTATTCTTAAAAGGTCACTCATCTGGTATTGGCCAGACACATCATTGCTTAACTTCGGTGATCTGACGAAAACGCGTCAACGTGATTATACCGTAAGCTCACTACTGTCCAATAAAGGTAATTTTCAGAAAAAGTCAGCACCAACTGACTACTTCTCATAGTAGTTAATAATCGTTATCATTATTTCATTGCGAAATAAAATATGTTTAATAGTAAAAATGAAAGCCAAACAAGTCCGTATGATAATTCTGTAGTATATTCTCCACCCACTTCTATGACAGCTTCCAGTTTACTTGGCAGAAGGCCGATTCCACGGACAAATAAGCATGATTTCTTCAAGGCAACGCACGCTTTCACGTCAGCTACCAACTCATCCATATCATTGTATACTTTGGCCGCCTGTCAGTTTTTTACCGGTTGATCTATGTGGGAGCCTCGAGCGAAGAGTCGAGCAGATGAAAGAGAAAATTTCAATCATTGTTTACGGCGAGTTTGATCATGCATGAATTATATGATTTAAAAAAGCGTGCAAAAAATATTAACCCGTAATAATTATGCGTCCATTCGTTTTACTTAGGTTTAGACTAATCTGCTTTTATTAATCTTTTATTTCTTTTGATTTAAGTTTTACACTTTTTTTAAAAAAAATTTTACAAGGTGGTCACCATGTATCAAGGCCTGGAAGCCACTCGGGCATAAGGGTTATTGCGTGGGCAGTACGTTAGTATTAGAGATTTGATAAAGTGTCTTACTTAAGAGGGCGGTTTATCAGGATTTTGTTCATGTTGGACTTGAAGACATCCAGGTTGTAGTCAGGTGGGAAACAGACAAACGGAACAGAGTTCCACAGGCGTGCATTTCTAAGAAAGAAGCTTTGTTCATGGAATCTACGTTTTGGTTTTGGCATAGATAAAGAGTGGGGAAAATTTTTGACAGTGGTTTCAGCTAGACGGGTGTTTTTGGTGAAATATTGACGAGGGGGGACCAGAGATTGGAGCTCAAACGAGCACTTGCCATGGAAGTAACGATAAAATAAAGACAGGCTCACAACGTCTCTCCTGTGAGAGAAAGGTTGCAGGGAAGGGCATCCCCCACTAGGCCACAAAGCCTATTTTGTAGTTTGTCAAGGCAGGATAGGCTGTTTTTAGCAGCTCTTTCCCAGATGTGGCAGCAATTCTCCATCCTTGGATGTACTTGGCTTTTATACAGATCGAGAATTGCATCAGCAGTGAGATATCTTCCGGAGCGGTAGAAGGATCCTACCATTTTTCCAACGACCTTGGCAACTGACTTGATGTACGTGTTGCATTTTAGGTCAGGAGTAAAGGTCAAGCCCACAAGCTTATCAAAACATGGAGCTTCCCCAAGACGAGAGCCATCCATTTCAATTGATGCCAGATGGGGGTCAGGAGCTTTAACCTTCTATCAGTATTATTCATTTGAAGTAATATTTCAGACCCCCCCCTCCAAAAAAAAAGAAACCCCTCTAAAGACGGCGGAACACATTATCACAAGACTGCTTAACTGCATATTACAACATGATCGTCTTCCTGTCATGAACCGTTCTCGAAAGTATTCAAATTTGGTCCCATTCGCCATACTTTCGTCATATTCTCCATTTATAAACTGACAATCATATCATCTCTTTAACCATTATCATTGAGTGGCTTCTGGTGAAATTTGGCTTTAAAAAAGCCAATTCACCAACCATGGACAAGAATGTGAGAGTGACCTCCCTTTGATGTCGTCTCGTTTATTAATATCATTGTAATAATATATGATCATTGATGCAATGGTGGAAGAAAGGAACGTATAGTAATTTCGACGTACAGCAGTTCTTCACCTAAAAAAAAGGTCAGAGAAACGTTTTGTAAATAAAGGGAACATCCGAAAGAAACAGAAAAAAAAAGACATTGTCTGCCCAAAAGTGTTGGACTTAAGGATTAAATTAAAGATTGCCTCTGACAATGTGATTTTGTTATTTGTATTGAACTATGTAGCACAATATGACTTCCTGAGTATTTATTAGTACTTATTAATATATCTTATTTGGGTCAGTTCTATATTTAAAATACAATGGACACTATTTTCATAGACATGTGAATAAAGTCATATTTGCTGTGTGTTATTGGTTTTTCTGTTCCAAAAAAAAAATAAACTAATGTGCTTTCCAGAAAAATATCAGCTTCATCAACACATATTTGTTGATTAAATATATTTCTCATTCCGTGAAATTTCCACAGGTCCTACTAGTATAAATGAATTTACGTTTTACTATAAGGAAATATAATTCTCTCCAGAGAATGCATCACTTCTGACGTAATTCTCTACCTGTATAAGAACCAGATACGTTCCAAGATGGAATACTGTTGCCACGCGTGAGGAGCTGCTGATTGGCGCACTCTTGTCTTTCTTGAAAGTACAAAATTGACTTCACAATGTAGTTGGGAGTGAGGCGATATCTTCTCTTCCACCCCTTTTCTAATATAAGAGACGTGACTAGATTCTCTCTATTTGTTTGTGGTAAGTGTTCGACTGAATTCTAATATTTGATGTAAAACATTCGCAGCAAAACTCGTCTAGCTACAACCATAGCAAAGCACTTTCCATTCTCATTCTGCGTAACAAAAACCAAATGAGGCTTCAATGAACAAAGTTTCTTTCCTGCGACAACCAATCTGTAGAGCAAAATACATGCGTCTGCTTCCCAACTGACTAAAACATGTTTGCTATTAAATGTAATGTTAATAAATACTTTTTGAGTCCTTTTATAATAATAAAATTTAGCCTATTCTATCGATCGTCTTTAATCCTCTCTTAGTCGATAGGCAGATGATGAAGCACTGTGACACCTTTCCAGCAACTCCTGCAGATGCGCTGGCTCCAACCATATTGGTTTACCTTTTCATCAATCTTTTGTCTGCAACGCCGAGAGAGGGACCCTTGTAACTAGGAAAACCTAGGTCTCTTTATCACTCATCTACGCCTACATCAGGAGAACCAATACCAGTTTCAAAGTCTATAACCACAGCAGATGTTGCAGTGCACCAGACTAGATGCAGAATGTCATCGTCTTATTAGGCAGAAGGTTGCAATAAAAAAAAGTGTTGCTTATCGCTCATCGGATATCTCATTAATCCTTATTCTCGAGCCGCTCACAGGCCTTGATAAGCAGTTACCATTAGTAAAAAATAAATAATTAGTGATGTTCATCGCATCACTAATGATAAAGAGTCAAAGTTAATTTATATTACATAACAGAATTACCGAGAGAAAGACAAAATTGAAATGTGCGCAATATGTTTCAAATGTAACATGGTAATTGTGCAAAGTTCAGACTAAATGCCTACATGCATTTTTATCCTCGGCCCTCAAAATCAACAGAGATTAGACCATTCCCGTAATGACCTGTTCCTTGTTGATAACGGTATGATGATAGTTCTGTGCAGTTCTAAGAGGTCCACCCTCTCAGGCTATGCCTTCTTTCTTTGAGAAGGGATTAGATTATTGTTAATTGCCTTACCGAGGAATGCCGACGGGGTTGAACTGGCACTTTTTTGCAGGTCAGAATGCCCCTCGTGGGATGGTGGGGTGCTGATTTCTCAATTCCACTTTTCGATCCGTGTCACAGTTCTTGCAGTGAGAGATAACTAAATACTGTACACGCATGGATGAAGCAAAACCTTTTCACCGGTAAAATAATCTATAGTTGATTTACACTTACTTAGCCTTCCGTCAGGATGAGAAGAGAAAAGAAAAACAGAGAAACCCCATTTTGCAATAAAGTGCACAATTCTCGGACACCTTGCAGTGTAGATCCATTTTTATTTCTACTGAGTTGTACCGGTTATAATGTAATAAATCTCAGCCAGGCAGATCCTGCCGAAAAGGGTTGGAAGGTCATCAGGGCAATGTGCCAAGCTGTTTTTTATTTTTTATTTTTTTTTTTTACCTTCGTCTGCTAGCCAAGAGAAGAATATGAGAAAAATAGCTTTGGTTAATCTTTTCGAAGTATCAGACCTTAGAAAATAATGGCTGAAATAAATGAAATCACGAGCAGCCATGATATTTTTTATTTTATGTTCTACATTCAAAAACTGGCAGGATACAACTTACGTATCTCTTTCTCATAATCGACAAAGCCAGAAGGCATATCCCATTCTTGATGTGAAGTTTTTATACTAAACAGACATAGATTTATTATTCCCATATTTTTTCATTTTTTCTTTTATGGTAATCGCCCCAGACAAAGGATGATGCCACTTGATGTAAGAAGCTTTCAAAAAGTAAATAAATTAGGGTAAATATGAATTAGTGGACCAAATAAAGACTTACTATACAAAAGTTTTTTGTAGAGGTATTCGGGTCTGTTTCGAATGAATATCACATTTAAAAGTGTCACCGGCAAGAGTTCTTATGGTATTAAGACCTTTATTTTTTTATGTTTTCCCTATGATTTCACTGGTCGCCACTTTGAATACAGGTCATGACATTAGTTTTTTACAGTTTTGTGTACGTCCTCCTACATACAGCGCCTTTTATTTCCAAATTGTCTCCCATCTGTTACTGATCAGGCTCAATATTGCTTAACTTTAATGATCTAATGAAAATTGCTATGTTGACGTGATTATGCTGCATATGGTTGGAAGTTTATAGACTTATAGTTTATAGACTATACCTGTACTTTACACAAGACTTTGCTGTACGCTCGGGTACCTGCAAAATGGGTAACCGAGCATACAGCAAAGTCCAGACCCTAACCTTTGACTTTGACCTTGAAAAATAGTGTGCACCATTCCTAGGCCGGAGACCATCATCATGTCAGGTTTAGTTATGATCAGTCCAATGGTATGGGCTATAAGAGAATTCGTATACATAGGCTATGACCTTGAACTTTACCTTGGAAAATGGTGTATACCATCCCTATGTGGGGGACCATCATCATGCCAGGTTTGGTCATGATCCATCCACTAGTGTGGGCTGTAGGAGAGTTGTACACATAGACACATGTGCACACGCAAACACTACTACTTTATATGTATATATAGATGTACAATAATATCGGTTGAAATTGCTTTTGAAATTAGGTATAGATATAGTTTGCCAACTTCCAAAGATTATTAAGTATGAGTGACAGGGTTCGGCTAAAGGATCATATATTTCCTCATATATGTGATGCGAATCTGAGTAGCTAGTTTAATCATTTATTATATAAAAAGGTTTTTAAGTTGAATGATTATTTGCATATAGCATGCAATGTAACGTGCAGAGAGATTTATTTTGATTGGTGTATAGCTAATCCAGCCAGAAGTTAAGGAAAATGGCTATTCAAATAGTTAATAAAATCTAGAATATTTGAAGTTAAAATTATTCTTTCCTAGTCATTCAACTATCAATCTGAGAAAAGAAACAAGCGGATAGCATCAAACCAGAAAGAAAGAGGAGGACAGTGAGGGGTTGACAACAACTTTGAATTTTTGAGAATATATAAAATATATAAAGTAAAGTCTGACTATTTATCTTTTTGTCATCAATAGCTTTCTTCCTACAGAAATCAATATTTGTCTGTAGTTAGTCATTTCTTTTTGTAGATCATGGGAAAATGTTGTTAAGAATAAAATTTAATTGGATTTAATTCCTTGTGGAATCTTTTAATATACTAATGAGCCACCAGTTACTCAGGTCAAAAGCCACTCGAGGGTAAGGGCTCATGAGATTGTCAGTTCAATAGTGGACATAATGAAAGGCTTGAAACTATTAAATGGAATGGACAAATTTTGACTACGTAACCCTCAACTTTAATTTGTTAATATTGGATTTGAAGACGGCCATGTTGTAATCTGCTAAAAACAGCCTTGTTTCATGTGTTAAAAAATTCGTTCTTGGAAAGAAACGTAGTTAATGTTCAGTTTGTTTTTAGGTGCAGACAAAAATACTTTGTTCAGATCACTTTTTTAATTACGGCCATCTTAAAAAAGTGATGCAACTGTATATATATCCATAAAGAGTTACTTCCCTCTGATTGAAAGAAAACAATAATTTGGAAAAATAATCCAACATAGGAAGAAAAAATAAAAGACATTGCAAATAAATACACTACCGGGCAGCGTCTGGTCAGGACAGCTAGTCATGTGCAACAGTAAGATATACATAATGAGAGTTTATAATTAACTTCTGATGAGCTTTCTCAAATCTACTCGCAGTTAATTCATCTTCACTTACACTTGTGCGTTTGTAACTCTATTTGATAGGAACGAAATGAGAGAATTATTATTAGCAATTAATTTGACCATTTGTAGGAGCAATATTCGTGCTCGGCCAAATTCTAAGTAGAAACAATCATTTTGCACACTTTCAGCCGGGATTAGGAATCAATTAACTGCCACATCAACAACGATGTTCTCCCCGTCACTCCAGGTGACATCATCAGTTCTAATTAAGAAAATGACGTCTCCCTACCGTTTCTATCCCCCCTTCCCCTAATTAGAAAAGTAAAGTCGGGAAAGCAGGAAGAGGTGCATCTCTTTGCTAATGACTATCAACAGGACATGCCAAAGTCTGCATTATTTTAGAAAAATTACGCCTTTCCTCCGCCTCAACTGATTAGTTCTATTATCATTCATCCCAAAGGGAATCAAATAGGTCAAGTTTTTGCCTCTGTTTTTTAGCCCAGAACATTATATAAAAAAAAATCAATGGATTTTCATGATAATTTTTTGGGGGTATGATGTGACACGATTCAGGCGAATGCTTTTTTAGTGATCCAAATTAGGCCCAGAATTCGAAATTTTTTAAAGATGTATTTTTGCTTTGTTTTCAACCCCTTTTGGGTTAGTTTTTATGTTTTAATTTCTTTATATTTGAAAATTTTGTGTATGGTTTTCGGTTTGGTTGTTGTAATTTATGGCATATGAAGTTTTTCGGGTTATTTTATACCGAATCCAGTCATTTTGGTAAAAGTTTTTATCTTTCACATTCTTTATATCTTCGAATATATTATTCGTATGTTTAGTTTGGATTTTTTGTTTTATAGCATATTAACTCTTTTCGAGTTATTTAACATTGTATCTGGTCATTTTATTAAAAGCTTTTATGCTTCAAGTTCTTTGTATCTTCAAACATTCAGGATGTTTCGTTTGGTTATTCTACAGGGCAAAACTAATGCTTTTTTTTTCGTAAAACATTGTTGAGTTTTGCAAAAACAAAGTCAAGAAAACAATAACATCAATGTTTGGTGCATTTTGGGTCGAGTAGCCAGTATCTTCAGACTGCGTCATCTTGTAGCAGCTGGTATTTTAAAAGGATTCTTTTCATGTTGTTTTAATAGCACCAGGGGAAAAGAGAAATGTTCTATATACTAATGCAATGTATTAATTCTTAAACATTTTTTTTGTGTAATAAAGTTAAATGGTCCAATGGATACCTGCATGGACCATGGAATCAACTAAGGCGAGTTAAATTTAATTTTGTATAACAAGCAGAGTTAGATGTCTGACCGTTTTTTCAAGTTAAATAGTTTTTATCACAAAGTATATATTTAACTTAAATAGTTTTTATTACAAAGTATATACTTAACTATTTTTTGCCAATAATTTATGGCAAATATCGATCAATGTTCTTAAAATAACTTATTTCTAAACTATTTAATCGATTACCAAGTTCGACCTCAAGATTTCTCAAGTTCGAAAGAAGGTCGGAAGTTACATCGGTCGAAACATTGTAAAAAAAAAAGGATATGAATAATAGTTCAAATAATTCAAATATTATCTCTATATAAATAAAATGAACTCATTTTTTCCCGTCGGATTTTGACATTAATAGGATTAAAAATCAAGATATTTCATGCAAATATAATATGCACAAACGGCAGAACAATATCTGAGGTGTGTTATAGGCTTATTATTTCTCAAACTCCTCGATAATCTTAGATTTCTATACTTTTTCTGTTGAGAAGTCACGGCCAAAATCGGTTAAGATCAATGGAAGTGGTAAAATATTTTCTCTCTAATAAATTCCTCCTCCCCCTGCCACCACTTAACACCGTTTGGGGATCGTTCACAAGGAACAGTTGAGAAGAGAACACCGGTTTGGCTTCGTAGTTCTTTCATGTGAAGTTATTTAAAATCACTAAACTAAGTTGCAGTGCTCTGTGGCGTAGTGGTTAGCGTGCTGGACAATTCACATTATATTTTCACGTTCGCGCCGACCTACGGTAGTCGTTTTTTTTTTGTTTTTTTTCCTAAACAACTGGAATGGACTTTTCTTGGTGGCCGAACTGTTAACGTTGCAGATGTTTTTTTGTTTTTTTTTTCACACTTTATTTTCCTACTTTTACTCATGACTCCGGGTTTGATCCTTCCTACTTACCTACCATAACATTTTTTAACCCCCCCCCGTCCCGGAAACAAACACTCGGGCAACGCCGGGTAACCCCGCTAGTCGTTAAATATTTTGGACATCTTTTTCTGTATATTTTTATTGATATGCGTTGAAGCTTCTCAATGGGAACCTTTGATTCATGTGAGGACTAGCTGCTAAATTTCTGTACGGTTATAATTTTAAGTACTTTAGTCTGATTGTAAACCAACCTTTTAATGCTATATCTATCAGCAGGAACCTAAGGAAATTACACATTACTTTCTATATCAATATGTGTAATTAAGTATTAATAATTATATATTTTTCCAAATAAAAAATAGTCCGTCAGTGTCAATAGTATTAAGCAGAAAATGACTATGTGCTTATTCTGACTCAACATCAGACCGCAGACTAGATAATAGTGATAAGACGATTCCAATATTTTCCCCAATTCCGAAAGAATTACCGATTCCGATTCTTTATAAATCTATAAATATTTAACTGTTGAGTTACTGTTTTTCCCCAATCACCTTAAAAACGCATGTTAAATGCGTAGATATTTTCTCAACCGTAGAAAATACATTTGTGCAGGATGATATATATAGTTTTAGCTTTACTGTTAGTTTAAAATCAATAAATATGTATTATTTTATTATTATTATTACCAGCAGTGGACGATTTGGTTTTAAACAAAATAAAATAAAAAAGACAATTAAAAGAATCGTTTTTGGCATCGGGAAATGAGCACAAATTTTTACGATTCCGAAACCCCCAAAAGTTCCGGTATTTCCGATTCCAATTAATTGTGTCAACACTACTAAATAATAGATTTTCCGAAAATTGTGTTTTAATTAATTTTGACTAAATTTTGCAAGGGTTTTCAATTTTCCCAAAGTATGTCTAAAGTTAAGTCCAATGTTTGGGAAATATAATAAAAATAAAAACCATTCAAGATCACAACTACTGTTCTCATCTTGGATGTTATTCTCACAAAGTTTAAGAATGAACGTGACTAAAAATCTGCAGTGTATGTGAATTTTATGTATGGCACAATCACGTTGACACAGAGGTTCTCGTCAAGTCACTGAAGTTAAGCAACATTGAGCCTTGCCAATACCAGATGGATGACTATTTGGGAATTTGGGAAGGCTAGGCGCTGTATGTACCTTCTGGGAAGGTTGGGCGTGGGGCCAGTATTCTCGCCCCGAAAAAAAGAACTCCTCGCTACAAAAGCATCTACAAAGTTATGGATGGCCTATGGGTGGTGGTGGTACATGGATTTTACATGTTTTGTGATTACAGAATGTTTTCTCTAGAACGTAAATAGGTACGTAGAGGCAACAAAAATATACAAAAATTGCAACCAATCAAATGAATATCAAAGTTAAAAGAAATGAAAACGCTTGTTTACAAGTATTTCTTTCAAATCTTTCCAACAATTTTATATTATTTGTTTTGCTTTCAAAAGATTCATTTTCAACTACCCATTTACCGTTTTTAACCAATCAAAACAAAGATGAATGAAACCAATATTCATTATGTATTGAATTGTTGATACACTACACATTTGGCAGATCACTTTGATGCAGACTCATTCTTCTTGCTTTGATGAAGTAGTGGCGAGCATAAAGTAGATTTCTATAGATTACCTTGTAGTATAAGAACCACTCTCTCCCACTGTTAACTGATTACTGTATAGGTGCATCATAAGTCGGAAAGTGTTATATATGTTTTTCTTTCTTTTTATCATCCCTAATTGTTCTACCAAGTCTGCAGAATCAAGTTTATCCTATTACTAGTAGGACAACCTGACGTTGCTCGGAGTTGAATGATGATTAACGAGTGTTTCACACCCTGATATTTTTATTGTCATCAAAATCGGTAAAAATCGCTCAATTTTCAATCAAATTGATTAATTGCCTGCTCTAGTTGGGGACCCATCGTGGTGTACTGGTAGGAAGCTTCAAATGCCCTCCCGTAGTGACTTCGTCCACAATAGATTGTAATATGCATTGCACTGTGGAGAACCTACTGTTGATTTTATAAAAAATATTTTTATATATTATTGCTTGCATTAAAGTTTAAAATGCAGAAGTCAAATATCATGCTTCAATTGTGCTTTAAACAGAAGCATTCATTTTGAACGTGCCCCTGTCATACCAAAGAATCTACTGTTAATTTTACATGTCGTGCTTCTCGGCTTGTCTGATAATAAAACGTCCCATATGAACTTGTGATGTTAGGCTGTGTAAGGTGCTAGCTTTGGTCAAAATTACCTATTCCTTCTTTCATCAGATCATTTCGATTATCGATACTTATCTTTTATTCTGATACAAAACCTATATAGGAAGACTGTCAGGTACATAAAGTATCTTTGTATGAAATTTCATGATAATCAGCTCAGCCGTTTCTGAGTTCATAGGGAACACACACACGCACAAACTTCTTTTTATGTAATAATAAAGACGATTTTACCGATAGCTGTGGAGAATAAATATGAATTATAGGGTTACGGTTCAAATGGAATATGAAAGCTATTAGCATCCAGTATAACACTCCTCCCAATGCAATTAATATTCACAGATAAATACTCGATGCATTATGCAAACAATACAATTCACATAATACATATCAGACATCACAAATGAACTGTATTGAGTAAAATCAATACAGCGATTATTTTAGAAAGTGTAACCAAGGAATCAAAATGCTACTTTAAAAAGGAGTAAAACACAAAAATAACATTTTTAAAACGTACAACAGACGGTGAAAATTTTATTTCACATTGAACGGTGGCAGATGGACCGGAATGCTCTTCGAAATCTAACGGTTACACACAGACGAAAATTCTATTCCAAATAAACAGGCAGGCGCGAGAAAATTCCATTTAAATTTAATCATGATAGATGAAGAAAAGTGCTATTTAAACTTGAACAATAACAATAGAAAATTCTATTATAACAGACTGGGGCCCTACAGTAACGAGAATCTGGTAGGTTAACGAGATAAATATGCAATTTACTCAATTTGAGGATATTTAGAATATACAGTTTTGGTTAATTGATTGTTTTTTGTTTTATGGCATATCAACTCTTTTCAGGTTATTTAATGTCGATTCCAGTAATTTTGAAGAAAAAATTTTTAATAGAATATATTTGTCTATTTCAACTAGGTTTTTATTCAACTCATAGTTGGGACCCTAACAGATACTACCACTTCGGGTCAGAGTGGACCTGGGAGCAATGGCAATTAAAGGGTGGATCCCCCCCCCCAAAGCCTGCAATCGGAAATAGTTTAAGGTCATATCCAGAACTTATACAGTTTTAAAAACAAATAGAAAAAATATTTGACAGAAAGGAATTTATGGAAACAATAACAAACATCGACTGATTTCAACATCAGCGGATGACGATATTGCTAGAATCTGAAGAGGTGATTTTTTAGAACAAACGAAAAAGAGTATAATAACAGTAATGAATGGATTAGCAGTCAGAGTTGCTGCAATGAAGGACCAACTTGTAAGCATAATTAATGACTAATACAGTGCAAAATAATCAGGAAAATTGGCAATGCGATTCTGATCCAGTGATGAAGCAGAATATTTATATATATTATTGTTGTGTTACGAAGAACTTCCATTTACACAAAGTGGAGAATAATTATAGGGTCGCAGATCAACACAAGGGGTGCACGGCCAGGTAAGAAAAGAAGAAACACAAGGTACATGATGCACATAACTTACAGTTGCTCGAATTAATGACTAATACAGTGCAAATAGTGTAGAATCCCATTCTCATTCTATTGTAAACCCTAAAAGGTTTGATGTGCTCTGACGGAACCGAAGTAAATAAGTTACAAAATATAAATATTAAGAGCATTACATAATATACTATAAATTTGGTGCCATGACCAGGATTGGAACGAGGGTAACTACGGCCACAAAATGTGGCTCTAACCATCACTAGATGATCAAGCTGTGTTATTAAAGATTTCTATTTACAGAGAATCGTAGGTTAATACGAAAGGCGCATAGATTCAGTAAGAGAAGAAGAAACATAAGGTACGTGACACACACATTACAATTGCTCGAACGAATTACTAACATGGTTCACACAGTCTAGAACACAATGCAATTTCAAATCGAACAGCGAAAGATGGAAGAAAATGACATTTGAAATCGAAGTGGTACAGACAGGCGAAAATTCTGTTTCAAATTGAACAGTGACAAATAAACGAAAATCCTATTTCAAATTGAACAGTAACAGACTTATATGGAACGGCTCATCAAGAACTTATTTACTTTAGACTTGAACACAACCATATTGTAGTCAGCCGGAAAGCAGGAAAACGGAAGACAATTCCACAGGCGTGCAGTTCTAAGAAAGAAGCTTTGTTCATGGAATCTACGTTTAGGTTTAGGCACAGATAAAGAGTGGGGGAAATTATTGATAGTGTTTACAGCTAGACGAGTGTTTCTTGTGAAAGTTTGGCGAGGGGGGACCATAGATTGAAGCTCAGTTGAACACTTTCCATGAAAATAACGATACATCAGAGACAAACTCGCAACATCTCTTCTGTGAGATAGAGGTTGAAAGGAGGAGAAAAGGACATCTCCTACGAGGCTACGAAGTCTATTTTGAACTCTATCAAGGCAGGACAAGTCCTTTCTAGCAGCTCCTGCCCAGATGTGGCAACAGTATTCCATCCTTGGACGTACCTGGCTCTTATATAGGTAGAGAATAGCATCAGCAGTGAGATATCTACTGGATCGATAGAAAGATCCCACCATTTTTCCAGCGGCCTTGGCAACAGATTTGATATACGTGTTCCATTTAAGATCAGGAGTAATGGTCAAGCCCAGAAGCTTGTCAAAACTTGAGGCCTCCTGAAGACGAGAGCCATTCATTTCAATTGATGCCAGATATGGATCAGAATGTTGATGATGTAACGAGAGAAGCTTGGTTTTATATGCATTAAAAGTAACCAGCCACTCCTTTCCCCATTGTACTACGTGCTCAAGATCAGAGGAGAGAGAATTGGAGAGAACTTGGTCGTTTACTGTCTTAGATGTGGTACCATAAATGGTAGTGTCGTCAGCATAAATGTCTACAAATGATGTAAGGATATGATTTGGAAGATCATTAATGTAGATCAGGAAAAGAGTTGGGCCCAGGATGGATCCCTGAGGGACACCGGCATTAATACTGTGAGCTTCTGATTTTTGCCCCTCAACTACTACTCTTATGAACCTATCAGAAAGAAATGATTTAATAATTGAGAAGACTTTTCCAGCTATACCATAGCTAGCGATCTTATGAAGTAAACCTTTATGCCATACCCTATCAAAGGCTTTAGATATGTCAAGAGCAATTGCCCTAGAAAGATTGCCACCGTCGAGAGATTTGCTAATCCTATGCGATATAACTGTAAGGACATCTGCTGTAGATCTAGCAGAACGGAAACCATATTGAGTGTCACTAAGAAGGTTATTTTTGTTGAGATGTTTGATTACTTCTGTATTTAACACAGATTCTAGCAACTTACTCATGACTCACAGGAGACTTATTGGCCTGTACTGAGAGGGGGATGAGCGATCACCTGAATTCTTAAATACAGGGCATACTGATGAGATTTTCCAGGGAGATGGGAAACTATTCTCCTTAAGACAACGTTTAAACAGTTTTGTAAGTATGGGCGCTAATTCTAAATTATTTCAAATTGAACAGTAACAGACTGAAGAAAATTCCATTTAAAATGGAAGAGTCACAGACAGACCCAAGTTTAATTAAAAATTGAACAGTGACAGATGAGAATTCCGTTTTAAATTAAACAGTAACAGACAGATAATTTAAAATCGAATAGTGACAGATTGAAGAAAATCCTATTTATAGGCGAAGAGTAACAGAAGGACGAAAATGATATTTCAAATTGAACAGTGACAGACAGATTAACAGTCAAAGCTTCACACAGAGATGCACGGACGTATCTAGAAACAAAATTATCCAGCCCCTTCCTCTCCCGTTCTTTCAGTAAATAACAAAAGAAAATCCGGATTAGAATAGCAACAATTGATTTCAAGCAATCAACTCAATTTGGATTTTTCATAGCTGATCCTCTGTTCATTCATTTTTGTAATCGGAATTTAGTCTACTTAATTTCATTAAGCTTTTCAGATTCAAAAACAGTTAAAACAAAAAAGAGAGAACAATGAAAAGTAATTCAAAAATGGATGCTTTTCACATGATTCTTTTTATCTTTTGCTTCCGAGATAATTTTTTAATCTTTGATATTCAGTCGCCATGAATACTTATATTGCCGGTGCAGTGATCAATAGTTAAACAAAACAAATAAAAGGGTACTTTGTTTTATATGCTCTACGCACGCACTTATTCATGTTTGAAGAACGAGGACATACAATATACAACACTTGGTGTCTTATATTCATCAGACCATTGGTCTGCATGTGCCATTCATAGTAGAACTGTATTCTTTAAACACAGAAATATCAGGGAAATAGATGCATATATATATATATATATATATATATATATATATATATATGTTTCGTTATGTGTTAGAACGTGCAATAATAACTATACAAAAAGAAACAAGACCGACAAGGAACATATAACGTTTGCATAACTTTTATGCACGATAAAATTTTGGTTTAAATTTCGGTATTAAAAGTTTGGTTTTATGCTTGGGAGGAAAGAGAAAGGAAAGAATTGAAAGACGAATGTTTTTGAAGAGTATTTATCCCTTTTGCGAGGGAGACCTTTTCCTCAGTTTTCGGTGGTCCTTAGTATAGAAGTGTTATCGGCTTTAATTCGGAAGCAAGTTTTCTTCTCGCTTGACGCTGTGTCTGTTTCTTGTTTTCTCTTGGTTTTCTTTCTTCTCTTTTTCGGTTCACAAAACCTCAGCTGTTTATATCCCCCAACTGGCTCCTACAACACGCCAAGTGTTCATAATTTATTTCAGGTGCGCATGCTTCCCATTATAATTTTTTTTTTACTGTGTTTCTTTTCCTGACCGGAAGGATGCGTGAAACTTTTGTAAACTATGTATGTAATAGTCGACGAGTCAACATCTGGTGGGGAGTTTTATTATCTTTATTTATAGATCCCCACATATCTGAATTTACATGCTTTTATGTAGAAGAATATCAAAGCAGTGTTTTAGAGATTTGAGATGAGGATTGATAATTTGAATTATTTAAATTATCTGGACTACTATTATCATCGAGGTTGTTATTTTCACAACGTTTTAGCAGATGTAACCTCCAATCTTCATCAGGTGCATGTTTTCGAACTTGAAAATCTTTCTCAAATTCAGAAAATTATATGAAAGTTTGTACTGAACTTTTTATTTAATGCTGACTTCTATATGAATCCATTGGTTAAGTGCATGGATTACAATCATTTCTAAATTATAAGATTTTATAGACATTAATGGTTTATTTTTACCATTAGGAGTAGTTTAGCATACCCTGATTCCATCTAGTAGAAGATTTAATTCACAGTTGTATTCTTAGTACTGCCCACACTAAGGATTGAACCTTCACTCTCTAAAAGATTTTGGCTTAGAACTGAATTTTACTTAGTACTTTATCCGTTATGCGACGGGCCCTTGCAGTATGGACCAGAATTAATATAAAAAAAAATTCATGTGCTATGACAATTTTTGTTTCAAATAATTTACATGATGAATCTACTAAATTGATGGAAACTTCCCACACAAAGCATAATGGTTGATTTGACTCGCATAAGTTTACTGAAGTTTGAGTGGTTTTTCAGCATATTTCGATGGAGGCTTTCTCTCATTTTTATTTGTTTATCTTCAACACGCTAACCCACTGCAGCTTTTCTGCAAATACAATCACCAAAGAGCAGCTGCAGCTTCGTGAGAACAGGTTCCATGAGAAGATTCTTTCAAAGGATTCAATCATGCAAAAAGAAATTTAGAGCAAAGCGTACATAAAAAAAATTAAAAAAAAAAAACTGAAAAATAAAGATGGAGGCAAAAACAATGGCAAGTATTTATAAAATAAAAATAGAACTAGTTTAAGTAAACACGAAACAAGAGGAAAGAAATTAGTTTACAACTTTTTTGGAACATTCATTACTTTATCAACTTTTGTTTTGTCGGTTGTTAAACATCCAGTTTGTCGGTAAAGAAGACAGAAACAAAGCATACCTTTATTAAAATAAGAGCCTTTCTTTATTCAATGTATTTTTACATATACAAAGTAAAGCTATTATGTATATCTATTTCAAATGGAAATTTGGTATCTGCTTGTTTGAAATCAAAACTATATTTATACTAGCATAGGTGTCCAGCGTTGTCCGGGTATTTGGAGGTGTATGTTGAGCAAAAAAAAAAAAAGCGGTCAATTTTTTTAACTTTGCCCCCTATTATGATCCCTTAAAATTTATTGTTTTGGATACAAATCAAGTTATTAAGTTAGATCCATGTCCAAGGAACGTATATCTAAAATTTCCAGTGATTAGACTCAAAATTGTCGGAGGAGTTTGGTAGAGTTCTCGAAGGTCAAATCGTTGAACTTTGACCCCTTAATCGCGAAATTTCTGGCCAAAAACCGATCACATCGATTTTTCCAAATAGCAGTACCCTGTATATCAAATTTCAAGTCTGTAGACTTAAAATTGACAGAGTTATTGCGTAGGGAAATATACACACACAGACACACAGACGGACAGACACTTTCACTTTTATAGATATATAGATTATTAATAGAGATTTGGTATCTGTTTGAAATTGAAGTTATGCATTTCTAACAGATCTAGTATCTGTTTGAAGTCGTGGTGATACTCGATTATAACTAATGGAGATTTGGTATCTATCTGTTTGAAATCGGAACATCTATCTGTATTACTTTGCCTACCGATTGGGGATAGTGTAGTATATGTTCGCACGTTTAGTTTGTTGGTGGAGAAAACAGAAACAACACATACATTCATTAAAATAAGAGACTTTCTTTATTCCATGTGTTTTTACATATACGAAATAAAACTACTATGTAAACCTATTTTAAATGGAAACTTTGTATCTATCTATTTGAAGCAGAAACTATACTTATTTGACATCTGTTCGAAATTAAAGCTATACATTTCTAATAGAGATCCGTTTGAAATTGAAGCTATATATCTATTTATAATAGAGATTTGGCATCTATTTGTTTGAAGCCGAAACTATACTGCAGCTTCTACTACTAATATAAATTTTGGTTTGTGTTCACAGCCATAACTATACTTCTACTATTACTAATGGAGTTTTGATTTCTATCTGGAGCCGAAGTTATACTTTTGGTAAGAGCCAGGTATGTCCAAGGATGGAGTACTGTTGCCACATCTGGGCAGGAGTTGCTAGAAATATCTTATCCTGCTTTGGCAGAGTTCAATACAGACTTTGTAGCCTAGTGAGAGAATCCCTTTCCTCTTCCCTGCAATCTCTTCCTCACAGAAGAGACATTGCGAGTCTGCCTCTGCTTTATCGTTATTCTCATGGTAAGTGCTCGTCTGAGCTCCAATCTATGGTCCCCCCCCTCGCCAAACTTTCACGAGAAACACTGGTCTAGCTGTAAACACTATCAATAATTTCCCCCGCTCTTTATCTGCCCCTAAACCTAATCGTAGATTCCATGAACAAGGTTTCTTTCTTAGAACTGCACACCTGTGGAACTCTATCTTTTGACTGCTTTTCAGCTGACTATGATACGGTCGTATTCAAGTCCAGCGTAAACAAGTTCTTGATGAGACGTTCCCCTTAAGTAATCCAATTTACCAAATTTCTACTACTAACAATTATTATGACAATGTCCTATTGACCACTGTATGCTTATTAACCCTTATCCTCGAGTGGCCTCCGGGGCTTGATAAGTGGTGACTCCTTTGCAAAAATAAATAAATAAATAAATAATATGATCCTTTCAGGCGTTACATTTTGGGGGGGATGTGGGGCGGGGTAAAGCTGTGTTTTTTTTTCATATGAATATCTTTGTAAGCATTACCCTCTCATTCGGTTGGGGGTAGTGTAGTATATGTTCACACACGTCAGAATAGAAGTCTCTCAGTATTATATTTTCGTGATGATAACATTCTATCATGTGAGCAAAAATATGCAGTCAAAATGCTATCCCTTTCTCACTCAGAAATTCAAATGGTATGGACAATAAACAACAATCTAAAACGTTGTCCTATATATTTGTGCCGATAAAGTATATCCAATGTGAAAGAAATAGGTGGCTTCTTTATTTTATAAAGCATATAGCAAGAACACGCTTCTGCATTCACATGTCGCTCTCTATACAATAAAGAAATATCATTACTTGAAAAACATGATGAATGGACAGTGCACAGCAGGAAGGATGCAATAAGTTTCAGTAGCTAAGCCAAAATTGCATAAGGTAAATGTTCGAATGGATGTGCGGAAAAAGCATGGGTAAAAGAAAACACAAACTTGCTGGGTTCATCATACAAAGGAAATGTACAATGATTGTTGCAAATTTGATCTATTGCGGATGATTTTAGACAGGAAGTGTGAAAGATGTAGCAATTGGAAAACAGTCTGGCAGGAAAAACACTCATGTTGCAAGCAGAGAGTGAAATGTAGTTCAATCTCGATGTTTCTGGATTTTTTAGATAAGGATTCATAATTCGTATTATTTGTAAACTTGAGTGTTATTTTCACAACATTGCTACCGATGTTACCTCCGTTCTTTTGCAGGTGTATCTCGCTAAACCTGTGAGTGAGTGAATTACGGATTTGGTATGAAATATGATATTTTTATGTCTGTGCATATGAATATCTACCAGACATTACCTTCGAGGTCTCTCTGTACAGTATACTCTTACCAAATATTTAAATTCACATAGTATTTGCAGACCAAAAAAGATCTCCTTGGCATGGCTAACAAATAAGAGGAATGGTACAATTTTTTCCAACCGATGCTTGTTCAAGTAACAGCATTAAGCTGGATACTCCACCAGACTAGAAGAATTATTGTCCTGAAATCCAGTAAGATTAAGAGACCACAAGACATACATACATACATACATACAGGCAGAAATTCCATTTGTATAAATGAATAAAGGTTTTCTATTTCTTGACTCAGTGACTCCAAGATCCTCATCTGATATTATTAAATAGGAATAGCAAGACAAGAAAGAATGTATCAATGCATTTGAATTTAATACTTTAAAATGCACTGATCGTTTGTATCTCTTTAAAACAAATTATACTAGTAAAGCATGAGAGGAAGCTCAATGTCTTTGAAAAAAAAACGTTTAAGGACTATCTCTAGAGTAACTTTGTGTGATAGACTAAGAAACGCAGATATCAAAAATAAGTTTAATATTAACAGATTAGATAAACAACGTTGTTTTGGAAAAAGCGACTAATATGGTTTGGACATGTTTCCAGGTTACAAGTCACCGTCTTCGTAAAGAAATCATATAAAGAATTTTTGATTCAAGAAAGATCAAAAGGACTATCACCAGAAAGATGGATCAATGAGATAAGGGTTGAAACTGGCATACTGCCTCTGATCGCTGAAAGACTGTGACAAAATCCTGAATTATAAGAGGTGAAAATTTGTTCTTAAAACTTTTATATCGCACAAACATAAACAATAAGCAGAGAAAATATAGATAACTACTTTATAAAGTAGTGGAACAAAAACAAGACGCTTTTACAAATAATTGGTGTTCGTTACAAGTCCATGTTGCATGCTCTGTGCAACTTATTTTATACCTCCGACTGACCGGAAATCATATGATACGAGTCACGACATATGGCGAAGTTCTTTGGAGTAAGCATATAAGTAAGTCAACCAAGTAAAATGAACAACTAATCACTAAGCCAAAAGTTACAAGTAAAAAAGTTACATTTAAGTATTTTTTTGTAATTAATAAACCAGGAAATAAAACTGAGTTCAGAGAGAAATAAATCCGGAATTTTTATCTTTAAATAATTTAAAGGAATTCTGTTGTTTTAATAAACCAACCAATCCAAGTGCAGTTTATAAGACGCATACTATGAGTGCATGTTATTTTATTAAAGAATTGTATCGATTATTTAAGAAAGTATTTTTTTAAAGGTTTTTTATATTGAAATGGGAGAAAATCAATGTAAATTAAGCCCTAAAGCAATCATAACTGATAAAATTTAACCATGTTTTTTATTTTATTTAAAAAAAATATTCTTATCCGTTTTTAAACAAATATTTATATCACATCTTTTGACCTAATATGGAAAATGTTTATAATAATTATTTTTTAAATTTTAATTACATTTTATGTCGATTTCTTCGATTAACATTTTATATCTGCTTTTTAATCTAAAGTGTGATAATTTCTTTTTAGTGAAATTAATTTAATTCACTTAGCGTTATTGTATGATGTTTTTAGAAATGACGGATTCCTCGATGAGCAAACTTTTTGAAATGGACCGGGTGAGAAATAGGATAAAGACCTTTCCTACCCTGTAAGATACATGACTCCACTATTAAGGAACTACTAACCCTAATCCTAACTCTCTAAACAAATCAATGTGTTAACGTATAGAGGGGATCAGAAACGTATTATTGCAACAATCCCTTTTTCATAATAATGTAGATTTCCGGATCATGTAATTACAGACCATACTAGTCTATTTAACTCTGTGATCACTGGGGCTGTGACAACAAAATATTATTTTCATTGTTTTGACTCTCAAGTATATATTCCACACAGTAAGACACAGTCAATCAATCGAGAATCACATCATATAAAAAACATATAAGATATTATCGGATATTAAAAATGAAAAGAATATGCTGTTGTCACAGTCCTAGTGATCACCAATATAAAAAGTGTAACACACAAGTGCACTTATTCTTTTTCCCTTTTCTGGTTTTGTCACTTCTAATTTACCCGGCCAATTCTGTGACATACGATCTGTTTAACCTAAACAGATCAGTGCTTCCAACGTATCACTACACACATCGTGTGTAGTGATACGTCCGTCTTTTCATATAACATTGATATATGTGTATAATTTTGATAGTTATTTGTAATTGTAAATAAATCCTATTATATTTTTAAAGTTAGGATTTTTCTTTCATTTTTTTTTTCTTTCGCAGAGTTTATATGTAAGGAATACCAGATCTGTACGGGTAGTATTTTTTAACAAGCATTAAGATAATCTTTCCATTTTGGGAATCTCAACAAGTTTCTCCACAGAAGACTGCATAATATATGTCAAGAAAGCAAACGTTGTTTAAAAATATCAACTCTTAATTAGACACAGCCTTAATATCAACATTTACCTTCAGTCAATCAGAAACACTGAAAAGATACGCCTCCTTATATGTAAAAAGACCAGTTTCAATATTTCCTATTAAATATTAAAAAAATTATTGCACCAGCTTCAAATCTTCCAGTTTCTTTCAGAGCTGCCACACTAAAGCACATCACTAATCTCTGACTGAGAAACAAGCCAGAAGAATACAGCCGGTATATGCAGCAAGAAATTATCAAAACTTGTAAACACAACCTCCCACAAAGACAACATGCAAACATGTCTACATAATTTCGGTTAAGTCTACATAAAAAATTTTTCTCACATTGAAGCTTCTGTAGAACACTGAACGAGCTTTATCAAATTCAGCTTTCAAAGAAAAAAGACATAACCTATCTCTTTATTTTGTTAAAAGATTAATTTAGTTTTCTTAAAGCATTGTTTAGGGTGTATATCAAATTGAAGAGAACGCAATGCAGGGCAAAATGGATAGGCCCAAACTGAAGCAAATAATTGGAATGAGTTATGTAGACCCCACCTTTTAATTAACAATTCTATTAATTTGTTGTTAATACAGCTTGATAGATTTTTGTATGGATTTTCTCATTTCATTTTTATATTGCTTTTCCTTTGATATATTTATGAGCATCAGCTTCAGAAAGACAGAAGTTGAGTTTTTTTTGGTAGATGTATTTAATATCATCGCTTCATTAGTAAAGAACCAAATTTTTATAAGAAATTATCTTTAAATCACGGTACAAATTTTACAATATAACAATAATTAAATAAGTTCCATTTAATTCGTAACGTAAAATTTGCAAATTCTTAATAAAATATGGACATAAAATTATTAAGAACGGTTTCTAGTTCCTTCATTTTAAGAATAACAGAATCAAACAAAATGTACAAAACTGTACAAAGTATTTTTTTCTCGTGAAATTAGCTGATCTGTATACTTTTATGACAAAATTCAAGACAGAATCGAACCTCCATCAGAACACATTATGATGCAACAGTGTCATGTTCGGTAGGAGAGTCAGACATGCTGGATGGCAGATTCAGGATTTCCAAAAGCAGCTCCTTTACGGTGGACTGTTTAAAGGAAAACGACCGGTAGAAGCACAATGGAAACGACTTAAAGACAACTTAAGAGTGTCTCTCAAGGAGTTATGTTCGTAGTCTGACTTGTGCAAAAACCTAACTAAAGACAAATGTTCCTGGCATACCTCAAGCCACAAAGGGAACACGGTTGCTGAATCTGCATGCATTAACAAAACGCGAGACAAAACGCGTTATTTAAAAACATAATAATCTATATAATATATACATATATTTAAAAAAATAATCTATATAATATATATATGTATATATATATATATATATTAAAAAAATAATCTATATAATTACTAAACTCTGTGGACCTTGCTTACTTGCCTCTTGTCTTCGACAATCGGGCGATTCAATCTTTAAAAAATGAATGACAGGTGAATTTATATATATATATATATATATATATATATATATATATGCGTATGGGCGTAGCTGAGAGGCTAAGAAATGAGGATGAAAAAAGTTGTATGCATTTTTGATTCTAGCTGATAACACCTAAGTCATAGTTTTGATCTCATTACTATATATTAGGTTAATACAATAAGCTATCTCTATAACAATGAATACATGATCTGCATGAATTAAGATATCATATTTAAACGTATTTAAAGATCGGACAACGCCGGGCAGCCTGCTAGTAAACAAATAAAAGACAGAGCAGTTAGCATTTCTACTACAAAATCATTTCACAGGTTCCCTACATGTGGGAGATATTTCAGAGCTCAGATCTGACTGACGAACCATCTCCAAACCTATAGAAAAACTGCATGACCATGGTCATCTTCGCAAGAGATGGACGACGAATATCATGACGTATATAGAATGGCGAACCAGCGAATACATTTCACGTCGTACTAGGTCAGTGTAGTCTACGCATGTGATTGTGCAATAGTGATCACGTGACAAAAAGCACGCAATCAG
Source organism: Euprymna scolopes (assembly GCF_053919585.1). NCBI lineage: Eukaryota > Metazoa > Mollusca > Cephalopoda > Sepiida > Sepiolidae > Euprymna > Euprymna scolopes. The sequence goes on from NC_136485.1 coordinate 108,876,982, forward strand.
CATCATGTCACGTGTGTTCTGTTACCATGTTCAACTTGCAATATAGCTTATACAACTTAGATTGCATTTTCCCAAGATTCCTTTCATTTCAAATTTTAACTTTTATTTTTCTGAGTTTTGTTTAACGGCTAGAAAAGAAACTTTCTGCCACGTTGAGTCGCGTTTTCGAAAAATGTTTCAGCTCGCAGATATGTTGAAGACATTTCATCAGTTATTCTGCAGTTGTTTTTTAGAGATGTGTTTCGTTGGTGTTGTTTGTAACCTCTAGTTCTCCTAATAATTCCACAAACTGCTTCCGGTTTAGAAGTGGAATTTAGTTTGTTAACATTTTTGTTAGCATTCGCTTTTTAGTATGTCTAATGCCTACGGATCTTTGCATTGTTTAGATTATAGTCTATTGAATTGAAGCTTGTTTGGTCTTTTTTTTTTTTTTACACTTCTCTGAAGTTGTTTTTCTCGATCTGTGACGCCTGTTTGGTGATAAGTTTCTAAGAACACTGTCTTTTGCTATTGGAATTAACATTTTGGTGTCATAATTTTTCTTTATATATATATAAGTTTTTCTTTAAACATTTCTTCGTTTGGTCGGTCATCCATTGAAGTTTTTTTTACATTTACTATTAGGTCGTGTTCGGCAAGACGTTTTTTTATTGTTTTATTTTTGTTACTTTTTTTATACGAAAATCGCTCCAGACAAAGCATAGAGTCACTTAATTTAAGAAGCTAAAATAAATAAATAAAAAAAAATACCACCTCAAGATCAAAATAAGCTAACGATAGGTTCCGAGTCAGAAACAAAATGTTTCCCTCTTTAACAGAGATATCTCGCAAGTAATGTAAGGATTATATTACAAAATAACGGAAACAAACAAGGCTGCTACAAATAAACTAAGATTTATTTTCTAGTCTTTTAAAAGGTTTATTGATAGAGTTACTATGAGATTGAGAAAGGTTTAGTCTTTGTTTTAATGAGAAACGCGGTATAGAACCGATGAAGCCACTTGATGCAAGAAACTAAAAAAATATACAACTTTAAGATTAAAATCTAGCAAACAATAAATATTATATGGCTAGTTTCCTATTGAAAAAAACAACTATTCTTCCCTCTTTGTCAGAAACATCTCACATGGAACGTAAGAACTATAAGACAAAGCAAGGAAGCAAAAATTACAAGGTTGCCAAAAGTACAGCTAAGGTCAAAACGCCTTGGCTAGAGGAAACTTAGCCTTATAAGACTGTAGCTGACATATGTATGCACACTTATAGCCAAAAGTGTCTGTATAAAAATTCATACTAAATACACTATTCTATTAACTATTGCGTACTCTCACATATATGCAATAATAATAGATGGAATTCTTCATCCACTTTTTATGAACAGTGGAGAGTGCTCAATATATGTGGTAGAGCATATCTCGATATCAAACTTTAAACATCATGAATGGCTGTTTCTCACCTTGCGTTCTTCAAACTTTGGTCTGAAAACGTACATCTCTTCATATATGTATATATATGGCGTGTGTGTGTGTGTGTGAGTGTGTGTATACACTAGCAGAAGTAGCCGTCAAAGTAGAGTCTTAATAAAATAGACTCTGATTTATGAAAATATAATGGTTATGAAAAGGGGGTGTGAGTGTAAAGAGATAGATTCATACTTTTGGGGTATCAAACAAACATTAGTAGTGGGAATCTTTATTGACACAAACATATGAACATTAATTAGAGTTCCCCATTATCAGTGCACCCCATGGTGCCTCATCTTCGTTGGTTTGAGTAGGTGATGTAACCCATAAAAACCTCCACTTCCAATGGTGGGATTATCATAGCAAGTTCGATAGCCTTACATCAAACAGTGTGAACGTGCATATGGTTCCCATTTATAAGTGACATCCGTTGGTGGGGTGAGCAGTGGAGCCCGTCAAAACCTTCCCCACCTCATGGTGGATTACTCTGCCATATTTGGTAACTCTACGAGTGTAAATCAAATGGTCTGAGTGTGCACAGGGTCTCCAGTTATACGTGAACCCCGTTGGTGAGGGTGAGTGGTGTAACCCGTTAAAACTTTCTTCTCCCCATGGTGGGTTATCCAGCCAAATTTAGTAGATTTACATGAAACAGTGTGAGCGTGCACAGGATTTCCTCCTTGGGATCCTGCCCCCGTTTGTGGAGAATGACTTTCAAAGTGTAACATACCCATTTTTGTTCCTTGATACCTCTTCTATTATTGTATGTGTAATGTGCATCCAGGAGACAAGCGCCCGCGTGTTTGTGTGTTGTGTGGGTGCGTAAGAGACACAGACGAAAAGGAAAGACTTACGTCGGGGTCGGCTCGGCGTCGCCGACCGAAAATAGAGAAAGAAAGATCAAGATGGCGGCCGCCGTCTTTTATAAAGGATGATATCTCGCAAAGACACATGAATTCTTGCAATATGCAAATTTAGCCGGCCTGCAACGGCCATAAAAGCGGGTGATTGAAAGACGTTGGGAGAGCGATGATTGACTTGGTCGGGAATCGTGTTGCTGTTGCTTCTCGTGCCGTGTGGGTGTGAGCATATCTTACCGTTGTTGGGACCGTTATGAGTAACCGATTGTTGGGTCCGTTCTGAGTAACCGTTTGTGTCCGTCTAGGTACCTTGCTAGTTGGATTCCGTGCAGAACCGGTGTTTACTGGTTATTGAATTGCTTTACGTTGCTGCAACATTACACATCTACAGAGGGCGCAGTACTTTTAAAGGATTTTCCTTATACATGTACAGAGGGCGCAGTAATTTTAAAGGACTTTCCTTACACATTTTCTACAGTATGTGGTCAGTTTAGTATAATAATACATCATATAGGAGCCTATCTGTGTATAAGACAGATACACACACAGACGTTAAAAAATAGATATCAATCTTTTTTGGACTGTATCTTATGCGTATATTCATTTAACTATCAAGCTTTTCCTCTGGATTATTCCTTTGACATTTTGTAAAATTTTTTATTCATGTATGATTTATTCTAAAATTTTAGTATTTAATTATGTTTTAATTAGCAGAGATTATAGACTACATTTCATTTTCCTTTTCCTAAATATGTTTCCTCTGATAATATGAGCCATTTATTGAAACTCCTTGGAATAAGAAAAAAATTTCATATTTTTGTACACCTTATCGAAAAAAAATTGTTATAAAATTTACTTTACATAATTTGAATCCAATTGTTCCTCTCTCTCTCTCATTATATATATATATATATATATATATATATATATATATATATATATATACACACACACACACAGTGCCACGCAAAAGTATTGGATACATTACATTTTTCTTCATAACTTTAATTAGGGTTCAAGATGTTACCTAAAATTTGGTCAGTATATTTCTATTACTATTCTAAATTATATTTGGAGTAGTAATTACAAAATCAAAGTTAAGAAAGTTTATATTTAAGAACAATATGAATTAATAAACGCAAAATATTGCATACACTTTTAAAAAATTCATTTTCTAAAATAAATTTAAATGATTTTTGCTTAGTGTGTTGCAATGATGCAAACGAGTTATCACTGACCAATCAGAGAGTTTATATTAATATGATTTTATAAAATCTTCCAGTTTGGGCTCACTCCTTCAAAATCAACCAGTTCATTTATAAAAATACCTAAAACTAACGAGTTGTCAATAGACATTCATCAAAAGTCATTGATAAGCACAAATAAGGAAAAAGGTATCGAATAATATCAAGGGATCTTAATCTACCACATAGTACAGTTGAAAACGTTATTAAAAGTTAAAAACCCTGGTGAAGCTGTTGCAAATCTTCCAAGATGTGGTCGATTAAGGAAATTAAACGAAAAATAATCAAGGTAGGTAAGCAGAAAGGTACAAAAAACGCTTTTCTTACTCGTGGTGAAATTCAAACCGACCTCAGAGAAGCTGGGATTAATGTGAGCAAGGATACAATCAGTTGAGTTCTAAATCGTGCAGGTTTTGTATCAAGGTCCCCAAGAAAAGTTCCATTATTGAAGCTTAAACATGTCAGATCACGTTTGAGTTACGTTAAACCATATGGGAAACAACCCCAAGAATTTTGGAACAAGGTAATCTGGTCAGACGAAACAAAAATCGAAATCTTTGGAAGAAATACAGCAACACATGTATGGCGTAAAAATGACACCGCCTATAATAAAAAGAATAACATTTCTACGGTAAAGTTTCGCGGTAGTTCGATTATAGTATGGGGATGGTTTTCATCCAAAGGTACTGGTGAACTAGAAATCATCGATGGTAGAATGAATGGACGTATGTACATGGAGATTTTGGAGAAAAACCTCTAGAAATCTGCAAATTTGTGGGGACATAATAGCAATTTCGTGTTTCAGCAGAACAATGATCCCAAGCATACTGCCAAACTAACCAAAGAATGGCTTAGAAATAACGGAATTGACATTCTTACTTGTCCCAGTCAGTCTCCAGACTTCAACCCAAATGAAAATTTGTGGAAAATATTGAAGATCAATGTTCACAAGAGGAATTCAGAAAATATTTAACAACTAGAACAGTTCTGCAAAGAACAATGGCACAAAATACCTGCATATCCTTGCAAAACACATATGTGCAAATATAGAAAGCGATTGGAAGCTTTTGAACGCAATAAAGGCTATGCCACCAAATATTAAATCAATGTATCCAATTCTTTTGCGTTAGTTGATTTGAATTTTTCCTTGAATATAAACTTCCTAAACTTTAATTTTGTAATTACTAACCCAAATATTAGTTAGAATAGTAATAGGAATATACTGACCTAATTTTAGGTAAAATCTTGAATCCTAATTAAAGTTATGAAGAAAAATGTAATGTATCCAATACTTTTGTGTAGCACTATATATATATATATATATATATATATATATATATATATAATGTTTTATGATGTACAAACAACTTTTTTAAATAACATCGGAAAAATTGCATCTAATGAGTTGCTAGGTTGGAAAGTTTCGGTGAAAACATAAGATTACGGACTTGTCAACCTGTTAACGAAACAAGTACTTGGATTATTATAATTGCTCTCAGACTATTTTACTAGCATTTCTGTAGCCAAGCAATCAATATCTTATTTTGGATTGTACCGCACTTTTAACTTTTTCTTCAAGCCTGGACTTCATTTGGAATATTCTTTTAATCTATGCATTTCTCTATTATTATCAACTTTTATATAAATATGACTTCTCTCATATTTTGTACTTATCAATTTATGTGCTCAACAGCAAAATTATAACTCGCCTATTAATATTATTTCTGAGGATAAGTGCCATTATTTGAAACTCTATGGAATAAGGAAAAGTCTAAGTTTTCAACTTGTATTCCTTGTTGAATAATAAATTGTTGTAAATTCTAATTTACAGAGTTTAAATTGATTATATATATATATATATATATATATATATATATATATATATATATATATATATATATATATATATATATATACACTAGTCGTACCGAACAGACTGCGGTAAAGTAAGTGTTTTAAAATTTTTAAACTCTACACAGACAAATCCTATTATATTATTTAATTTAAAATAATTATTCTTCTTGCTGATTTTTAGGTGTTTTTTTAAGTATATCATTAGCAGCCGTCTTACGTGGACTATTTTTTAAAAAATAAATTCATGCTTTATCTATCATTACAATGTTTAAAAAAAACAAATGCAAGCTCCCTTGTCAGAAGCAAAGCTTACAAGTTGTTTTGGGTGTGACTTGTAAAATTCAACACAATGATTCTATATGTTAGATAAATCCATCAATAAGAGACACCTATGTTTACAGAAGTGAAACATTCTCACCCACATGCGGAAAGCACTACATATACGTGATGTAGGTATGTCCGAATTACTGTAGGCGTTGAATCAATACTTGATTAACAGACAAGACTGATGGACTGTTGATATTTGAATATCTAATCAAAATATCATCTGATTAAAAATCAAATATTGATTATCTATTTATTTAAAGTTCAGCATTCATCTCCAAATATTGGCTGATTAACAAAGTTTCTAATAATATACCCCTTTTTTTATATCGTTAATGATGTATTTATGTGTGCGTGTGTTAATATAGAAAAATTTGGGCAGTAAATTTGTTTAAAATTCAGATTTCAAAATCGTCTTCAAAAGCTAGTGAGGGAAATGATAGCTTCTTTTCCTTACACCCCCTTTTTCACGGACTAAACGCTGTTAGTCTCTCTCTTCTCTATTATTATTTTCATGAAGGTGCTCGAATGAGTGACAATCATAGTCGCTCCGCCCAATTGTATTTTTGGGTGTCGCCTACACCGAGGATTGAATTTTAACCCCCAAAAGAGGTTTTACATTTTTTGCAGCTGAATTTTATCAAGTACCCTATTTACTGCGACACGGATCCTTGCTTTTACTTAGGACTTCTACCTAGTTATGGCAGAGAGAATGAGAGAACATGCTACCTTCCATGGATTAAATAAAAGGTTCCGTTTGAAATTCTGTTCAGAATCCAGAGTTTGACAGGAAGATACCAGAGTTCAACAAGATACACATGAAGAAGGTCGGAAATTACATCGATCTGAACGTTGTAATAAGAGAAAAACAGTATTCTGAAGAATCCAAATGATATAATAATCCCTGAAAGTTTGTGAATTAATATATTTTCTTGTTCGTTGCAGCTTTGAAATAACAAAAGTAGAATTTTAGCAAACATTTTCCCAAAATCAATCAAATCGCAAAATGGAATGGAATTATTCTGTTTGAACCTTCGACTTTTGACCTAAACTTTCTTATCTGGGAATTTGACTTTGACCTGGAGGGTAGTGATTGATCAGGGAAGTGCCACATGGGTCATAAAACCTTTTAGTAGTACTATAGTAAGGATCAACACGAATGTGTTCCAAAGATAAGCTGATGTGGGGTGGGAGCGAGGGAGCTACGTATTTGGATTGCTGCCTTTAGTCTTTTGGTTCAATGACCAAAAAGAAAAAAAGAATCATCAATCAGAGAGCAAGCAGACACTGGTTACTTAATACCATACCGAAAATATCGATAAATCATTTCCAATTGGCATCCATGGTCATCGTTCAGCTTGGTTTTATAAATTTTTTAAAAATTCTTGCAAAATATTATTTGTCATTTTTTGCACATAAAAATAAAGGTTTCTTAACAGTTTTGTGTTTTATGTCTCTTTTATTAATTGGAACTGAACATTTCGTTCTATTTTTTTCACACACATTATTTATTTCATATATCCACATAAAATTTTATAAGGAGTTATAGTATTTTATGTATCAGTTTTTAATATTTACGTAAATAATGCTCAATACAGGAGTAGCACCAGGTAGTAAGTATGAAAGCATATCACAAGTAAGCAACACAGTATTTTCTGTGTTTCATCCTCGTAGAGAATCGTCAGGCTAAAATGCAAGAAATTTGTGTCACTTGGTGTTTTTAAATATACATGCTATGTTTAGTTTAGTTAGCTATTAATGAGATTTGTTGCTATTCCCAGTCGCAGGTTTATGTTTTTATCAGCCAAAGTTATGTGTCAGGCTGACTTCTTTTTCCAGTTCTAATATTTTGTTTTGTATGGGGTGACTTAAATATTAGAATCAAATTTCTCATTTAAGCATAATCTACATGGGGCATCTTAATTTCTAACTAATTATACAAGTATGGTTGTAGACAACAGATTTTTCACGTTTTCTAATTTTTTTAGTTATTTTCCCGAGATGGCAGTGGATCTCGGGTGGTAATTGGTTTACTCCAAGGGTCTTTCTTAAGCCATGTCAAGCGCTTTCGATCACTGCAAGCGTCATCAGCAGTTGACATTTCTTCTTTTTTTGTGTGTTTTTATTATTTTCTTTAAAGTTTTGGTGTGAGAAGAGAGAACGAAATCAACAAACCAACTATTTAGGACGATCGCGATGATCGAAAATGGCGGGAAAAACCTTTGGAGCCATACTACACAAACTATCACCCCAGACCTAAAAGCTCACTCGCTATGCCAAGAAGTTGAGAAAATGATTCTACTTAATGCCACCTTTGTTAATTTGAGTTGGACATTTTATTCTATCTTCATTTACATATAATTATATATGTTTATATGCATAAAGTTAGGTATGTGTACATGTTTATATATTTTCATGTACAGGATAATCTTCTAAATTAATGAATGTAGTGTTAGAAATTGTGTGTGTATATATATATATATATATATATATATATATATATATATAAGGAAGCATGGTAACACGAGCACATTATTTTTTTTTGTAAAATGTACCATTTCAAAGAATGCTTATTCTTCTCATCAGAGGAAAACTGTTAGCAAAATAATGAGATAGGAATGCTTGATATTAGCATTTCTACGCATTTGCTGGTCACTACATAAGATGAAACAAAAAATCTCATGAGGTTTAGTCATAAAATATAAAAAATATAAGAATATAAATAGGGAAACAGTGCATGGGAAGAGTTCTTTCAGAAATATTGGAGGAAAAAGCCAGTTAGATGCATATAAGCATATAGTCAACTGGTACACATACATATATATATATATATATATATAAGAGCACACATGTACATATATAGATCGATAGGTATATGTTTGATTCAGATTTCAACATTAAGACAAAAAAAAAACAACTAACCGTATATAAAGAAAGGTCCACTGTAAAGGATGTTATTAGTTGTAGGCGCAAAAAACAAAAAAAAAACAGGTGCGCGTCTGAATAAACTAAGTTAAAAATCTGTGATCAGAAAAAGAAGTTTAAAATATTGAAGGCAGCCAAATTTAATCCTTCCATGTTGACTGGAAATATATGATTTGTGGGAAGTTATGTATTTCATTGTATACGATAAACTCCTAAAATAATGCACAGGTCATTATAAATTTGGGAATATATATTTTCATTAACAATGTGCGTAATATTATTTACTTGTGAAATTTACTATTTAGAGGCTGTGCCTACCATAATTTGCACTCTTTCTCAAAAACTTTTTTATATGAATTTTTACGTTTAGGTTGTGCATCTATATATCGTCAAATATCCGCATATGTTTAAATATTTCTATGTATAGAATTCACATCTAAACTAACCAATCATTATGAATTTTCAAACACAGATATTAGGCATAAAGGTAGTTAACGTAGGCTATATTTAGCTTAGTTTCGTGCAAATAAGGTAATGAGAGAGTGGAAGTCGTCCATGGAAATTTAGATACCTCCGGTTTCTTGGAATTTTAATGACATGTATTAGACGGCAATTGATAAATATTCCTCAGATTTTATTTTATTTGGAGTATTTAAAAGGTTGGTAGAGAGCATACTATTTGCACAATCTCACATTTTAAAATTCAAATATTTTAGATTTGCATTAAATTTGATCAATATACATAAGACACAGTTCCTTGAATTTCAGTTTCAATATTAAGATACCCTTAAGCTTTAAGTTTTAAAATGCAGAAATTTTCTCATATAATTTTTATATTTTGATCAGAATTAGAAAAATTTATTTAGACATAAGGTTGAATATAATTATATATCGATTTTAATCTATTCGTTTAGTATATATATATATATGTGTGTGTGTGTGTGTGTGTGTGTCTTGGAAGCTTTTTAATCTAAAAACTATATCTATATAAAAAAATTTTAATTTAATTTTTAGTCCTTCCTTATACGTGTGTAGTGTGGTGTGTGTGGGTATATAAGCGATGGAACAATTTAAATTCCGGTGGAATTACCAATTCCTTACTAAATTCCCAATTGTTTTTTTTTTATATATAAAACTCTGAATATTTTACAATAAAGTTATTTTTCCCATAAATATGCATATATTTTCACAAACGTAAAAATACACTTCATCTAAAGATTTGAGTTTTAATGGTAGTCTAAAATCAATAAATAGTTATTATTTTAACATTAATCCAAACAGCAGACGATTTTGCTTTTAAGAAAATCAAATAAATAAGGAAATTAAAGGAATTGTTTTAGCATCAGAATATATATGTGTGTGTGTGTGTGTGTGTGTGTGTGTGTGTGTGTGTGTGTGTGTGTGTGTGTGTGTGTGTGTGTGTGTGGAGGGATGTATAGATATATAATTTAAATCTATATTGGAGGAGTGTTTCACCTCAACACCAAGTCGCAATCTCTATGCAAAATGTGAACAATCGTCGCTGCAGTTCCAATAAAAGAAAGTCTGTTCCTCTCCCTGGAGCAGCCTGCCAGAGGAGGTTGTGATGATTTCTAAGCATATTCAGGTTTAAAATGATCTTGGACAAACATACAGACTGTATATAAATGTAAATGTTTCCAATCTTTTTACGTGTCTTGCTGCACCTTGATAATTTTCACCGAGAAATTTGATTTGATGATAGCAAACAAGAGGCCATTCATATCACAAGCGAAATAGAAAAAAACTATTTGAGTCTGCTTGTATTTCTGACAAGAATGTTTATTTTCACCTGTTCATGTATGTTTGATGCATGTCGTCAGCATGACAACGCAAATCCCCAATTGTTATACATAATTTAACCTACAAATTTACCTTCAAAGTGATAAAATGCAGGCGTAAACAAATAAATATACCCACTATACAAAACACACACACGCATCTGTATATATAGTTACACGTGTATATATTTATATTTATCTATGTGTTGGAGTATATACGGCATAATGACATTCACACACTAGTTCTCATCAGATCACTTAAGTTAAGCAACAATGGGTTTGTCTAGTACCAGATGGGTGACCATTTGGGAATGCTAGGTACTGTATGCACTGCGCTGGGATGTAGAAATTTCCAGGTTGGTATCTGGAGTTGCATTTAATTCTCTGGGAGAAATGAACCCTCAGTCGTCATTAAGATATGCATCTAGCTGAAGGCAAGCTCTGATGTAAAACCTGAGGTTTCTTGTCTGCTCTGTCATGTAGCAGCCATTGCACCTACTGAGTAGCAGTTGTACCAAAAAGTGTTGTTTGTTCTGCACAAACGTTTCACCACTGTAAAGAAATCGTGTGTGGTACACCTCCTACGTTGAAATAGACGCGAGTATCACACAATAGGAGCCAATCCTAAACTAGTTTGTTTGGATTTTAGCGAATCAAGTGCCATTTTCATCAATCTTGGGGTAACTATGAGAACAATTTGAATTCAGACTCTTCTTGGACAGCATTTTATTGACATTCAATGTTCAATTTACAATTAATTACTTTCTGAGAAGTTGATGTAGTAAAGTTACGATGTTTCTAAAAAGTATCATTGATGAATGAACTAATGATTCATATGTTATGTACCGTAAAGCGTAATTTTGTCATTTTTGGATTGTTTTGACCCTGTTTACATCCCCCAAAGATCTCTAAATACTCTAAATACAAATGGATAAGATAACGGTGGTTATTTCAGTCTTCCAACTGTAAAAAGCCATACAGGAGTGTTTATAGGAGCCCGATGAGATATAATATCTGCATTTTGGTGATTATCCGTGATTCTCGCTAATTTTGGGGTAAATTTGACCCATTTTGGACCCTTAAGATACCTTGAAAAGCCCTATATAGGTGAGATAGCCAGCGAGAATGTTAGATTTAATGATATAAAGCCATTTATGGTCAAAAATTGCACCCTGTGTAGCTTGGGAGGTGCATTTTGGAAAATTCGTGATTTCCGACCATTTTTGGCTAATTTGGGGGTAATTTTGACTCATTTTGGACTTTGAGATACCCTAAAAAGCCTTATACTTGTGGGATAGCCAATGGGAATGTTAGATTTAATGATACAAATGCATTTATAGCCAAAAAATGCACCCTGTGGCTTTCAAAAAGTGATTAAGTGTGTTCGGGGGCGAAATTTGGGCCATTTTCACGCGTCGACGCGGTCAAATCACGTTTGGGACCAGCGACCCTCCAATTTTGACCCGTTTTGAAAAAAATCACTTGTTCCCATCTATTTACATATAAATAAAGGTAATAAGCCACTTTTGGCATTTATTTGAAAAATTTTGTTTCTATAGCCTACCCCTATTTTAAAGGATTTTCGGATATATAAGATGAGCACAACCTCTCATTTGAAAATTCAAATGTTTTTAGATTGTCTTAAAATTTTATCCCTAATTAAGCAAGATTTCCAATCATTGCAATTCTTTGTAAAACTCCTGAAACTTAAGTCTTACATTTAGAACATCTTTCCATGTAACATCTAGGTTTTTTTTTTCTTTTTCTCTTCCAATATTTATCCGAAAGTCGTCTGCTCATTGCCGCGCATTGTGTTCGGCGTCTTGTATCAGATTACAGGCAAACCCGATCTGTTGACGTTATTTTCCGAGCAAAGCCAAGAGGACGCTTAGATACGTTCGGTTCAAAAATTGCACAAGTACCTAAAAAACAAAATGGCGTCTTATTTTATCAACAACAGTTAGGCGAACCAAAGACTATTCTCGCAAAATAAGCATGCAGATTAGATAACCCTGAACTGCATAACAGCAAGTCGTTTGAAGAGCAGGGGTATTCGTTTGAAGAAAACGAGTCGCACACAGGAACTGCGTTGGGACAAGAGGAATTATTTACTTTAGTCAGCAAAAAGAAAAATACAATCAATTGCTGAAGAAAACCATAGGTATATTGTGCTTAACAAGAAGAAAAAATTATTTATGAATATTAGGCACCTCCAATACGTTGTGTAGAACGTCATCATCATATACATAAAGTAGTGACGTCATCATTTCGTGTGTTTACTATAGTTTGAGCCAATTTCTATTGAAGATCGTTAATGCAAAAATTTATGAATAAATAAAATGTACAATAAAACATGATATAAAACTTACCTTTTATAAAACAAATATATTTTTAATAACGAACTACACAGACAATAAAATTATTTTTAACCTGTTCTGTTGATACATGTATCTAAACATGATGTCGCTGCAGACCTCCATACTTTTTTTTAAATAAAGCGCAAATGTTGATTATCATCTCTGTCATTTTAAATAATCAAATCCAAACGAATTTTTTTTCATCGATTTTGCTTTTGTAATTTTTAGTCCTATATTCTATTATATGAATATATTTTTTTATTATTGGAAACCTGTTATATAAAAACATCTGTTTAAACTTCAGATCGCGTAATATTAGAATGTAATATCATGTAAAGCTTTTTAAAAATAATTATTTTTTAGAATTCTATTTTTTTTTAATGTAATTCAAATAATTATATTACCGAGGAAAAGAATCAAGAAAAATTATTTATTTTTTTTAACATAATAATATTGATTTTATGTCCAATTTCATTTACAACTTTAAGGTAAGTGAAAAAATTACAGGATTTTATATATATATATATATATATATATATATATATATATATATATATATATATATATATATATATATATATATATACTTTTTAATTATTTGATCTTTTCAGCTTTATCGACCTACATTTATTTTTCTTAGTTTTCTTAACATGAACTATGGGGGTGGATAGAACATCTAAAAAATATATTTCCTCAAATATATTTAACAAAATCTACTTTTATTATGTAAATTTATTTAATAATGAATAAATATCGAAAATTTCATGAAAATGTGACTATTGATTTTTGCTAGATTTTTAAAACATGAGTCTGTTTACAGGTTAAAAAACGTCACTACATAGGAACGTTGTTTTAAAGCGTCGATAATGTAAACACGATTTTTGTCTTGCATTTTCATTATTTTTGTATGGTGTGAAAAAATTTACAAATATTAACAGTTTATTTGAAGCTTCTTTTAAATGGTAAAAAGCTAGGATGATATTAAATTAAATTACAATTACATCGTGTTACATGCAGGGGGATTAAAACTGTGGCGCGCGTTGGAGGTACCTAATGATTATATATACACTAGATTACCTCTTGTTATTTAGCGGAGTAAGTGTGTATAAACAGTGTATATTTAACTGATTCTCTTTAACGTTGTGATATACGGATATACGTAATGTGTGACGTCTAGTGGTTAAAATGTTCTCCTATTGTTGTATGTAGATGTTTCACAGATAATAAAACAGTTCATTAAGATTCAGTCTGTGTAGCGCGCAGGCAAAGAACATACCTCTCTCTGTTGCCTTCATTTCTTCTCAATATTCAAGTTTATCTTGTTTTGAAGGAAACAAACCAAAATAGATTATATACTTCATATTATTTTATTCTTGACTTCCCATCGCAGCTGCAAGACGTTGTATTATTCTAAAGTCGCGTTTCTCCCATCTTCCAAAACGTGTTAACTTGCCCGACTTTTGCAGTTTCTCTCCCAGCTCTAAACTAAACTCATTACGCATATTACCAAACTATCTCGTTACGTTATTAACTCAACGTGACCAAGACTCAAATCGGATTATCTACCTTCATCGGGTATTTTATTTATGTTCTACCATACACCAAATGAACATTTTTGGAAACTATTTAACATGAATAAATATTTCGCTTTGATAATATTTTTTTCTGACATTCTACTTTTACTAATATCAATAACGATCATAATAGTCGTTCAGCTAACTTGGCGTTGCCCGGTCAATATCTAACACTTACAATCATAATAATTGACCATTATAATACTTATAGTAATAAGCGACTGTTTTACTTTCCGGTGTTTTCCAGTAAACCAACAGCATAACACTCTGAACCGGTGATTTTTAACTATTACCACTATTTGTTCTACTATGATTTATTAAAGCTGGATTATATAATTCAGTATACGTAGCTCAGGTTAATAAAGAGCATTCAGAGTAATATATGTTTGTTTCTTCATAAGTTTACTCTATTTTGAAAAACTTACTCATAGGCAATTGTTACTCCAGCAAACGAAACTGCCCATCTATAGAACACAATATCGTTAGTCTGCTTCCCAACAGACTATAACATGGTCGTTTTCGTCCAGTGTGAATAAATTCCTATTGAGTCGTCCTCTTAGATAATCTAGACCTATTCCACATGACTGATCTTGTTGTCTCACCATCTACCTTACACTTAAACCCTTATCCTAGAGTGACCCCCCCAGGCCTTGAGAAGTGGTAATCTCCCACGTAAAAAAAATACTTCCACCCATCGAGGAGTATCCAACAAATGCTGGCTTTTATCAATTGGTAAATATCTGACAACGGAAATCTGAACACCTTCCAATACAACATCACACCTACTGAAACTTTCGAAATGGATCAATATTATTAGGTGACATAGGTCACTTGCTCAGTTTTCTACAGGTCATGCGGCCTTGACAAATGCCAAGCATCAACAGTCTGTATTATTGATACTCATACTTTTGAAATTATTATAAACATAATTATGTATATCTAGGAATTTTGATATATAATCAATACCTAGAAACCTATCTAGTTTGTAAGCAAAGAGTTCAGAAATTCTTTTCACTGGGGACGATCTGAAATATTCAACATTGTCTAGATGTCAAACACAAAGAAGTAAATATCATCTGTAGAGATTAAAGTTAATGCCTGTGTGTGTGTGTGTCTGTGTGTGTGTTTTATTGTGCATTTTCAAAATATTTTGACAAACGGGAGAGAATTTGAATGCCTACTAGACACTGTCTTAAAATCTTTCTGTTCAAGAGTTTGTCAGGAAAATCCGGTATCAGTGTAACGGTGCAGATGCATGCGAAATGATGTAATTGGTAAAACAATAGACTATAAAAAAGGAGAAAAAGTATGTTAGAGAAGACGATCACGTTAGAGACGTGGATGACGTCCAAGAGTACGTTAGAGATGTGAGTGACATCACAGCCGTAACGAGAAGTCATGCGTGGCGAAAGAATGGGGAAATAAATGTCGTTGTTACAATCGAAAAAAAGTGAGTTTTTCTTTCCTATTCTTTGTCTACTTTGAGATTGTGGCTACAACGTGTTGGGAAACGTTAAACGAGAAGACCTAATAGTTTAGTATAATAACAAAATCAATTCGGTATAGCTACACACTGGCATATATTATGGTGCACCTTGTTCAAATGATATTGGCTCTAGTAACATTCTTAGCTTGATACTCCACCAGATTAGATCAATTCTTGCCCCAGAATCATGTACGAGCAAAAGACCACAAGACAGAAATAATATAATAAATTAAATTGGGTGAAAGGAAAATAATGTTCTTAACTTTTTTACTAACTCAACAGTTGAGAGGTAAAGAAGACCTTTAATGAAATATACGAATATTTATACATCTCATATAGAAACCAAGTACACCACCTCAGATAGAAAGCAAGCCCCTCCTTCGTCAGGAAGGGGGAGGGGTCTTGCTTTCTGAGAATTTTGAATTAGAATGAAACAAAAACGAAGAGTTTGAATGCCTTACTAAACATAAATGTGTCACCTTTTCCTTCAAATGATATTACTTCAAGTAGAAACACTTAGCTGGGTACTCCACCAGACTAGATGAATTCTGTCCCAGAATTATTTAAAAATATTTAAAAAAAAACGAATTATTTAAAAAAATACATCAAATTGTTGTTGGCAACTGTCCATCTTGGGAGACGATAGTGCAGCAGTGGAGCTACATAACCTAGGCAAGGTGATATGGGAGGATAGCTATTGCTCATGTAGCATTTCCCCCACCCCTCTCCGCAAAGCCAGAGGGTCCAAGGGAAAGACAGAGTTGATACAGCTTGGCTCTAACTGCGCTGCAGGAGTTGCTAGTGATGACAATAGAAAATAAGGCCGCCTTAGGAACTCTGTCTGCAGATTTTCTTTTAGCCTTTACCCGAATGGGGTAATCCCGCTAGGCAGCAGAGGTTTTGAGTTGCCTTCTCCTAAGTGAGTTACCATCCAAAGTTGACGAGCTCCACCTGCCCAAAGTCGCTGGCTTTAAGGCGTCAGTGGACCACCTCTGCCCTTTCTTAAGTTAGTATAAACAATTTTGTCGGCTTAGTAGCTAACCGCATGATAAGGCCAGGAGCTGAACTTGGTTGTCAGATGATATTTGAGACAAACACCAAGAGGGTATTTTTTAGAGGGAGGGAGCTTATCCCCTCTACCCCCCCCCTCGGTTGTGACCCTTGAAATAAAGTAGATAAAGTAGATTAAAACAGAATTATTAAAAAAAAAAAATGTACACTTGAAGTGTAATTTTATTCACCAGAAAAAAAGCATATTAATGTATGGACATAAAGACCAAGAAACAAAAAATAATTATAAAATATTATAAAATAGTTCACTGTTCAAATTGTAGAGAGGGAAATATTCTTCACTTCTTTGCTATCCTGGTGTTTGAGAAATAGTTCAGAATTATGACTGAACACCTGTATATCTATGCAATTCATATGGACAATAGGTGTAAGCCACAGAAAAAAGCCTTTTAGTTCTGAGAACTTATTGAAGTAAAATAAAAACACAAAAGAATTTGAATACCTACAATAAACAATTTTCGTATAAAGTTTTTTTTTCCCCCAATGGATGCTTTACCTGTAAATAAACTAAGTCTAAATATTTATACTATTATAGTATTCAAGGCCCAAATAAGATTCTGTAGGCATGGCTACACACTGGTTCATACAACGAATGGTGCACCTTAGAGTAAAATAAGCTCGAGTAGCAGCAATAAACTGATTTATTCTATTCTACTCTATTAAACAGATGTTTTATCCTGGACTCCGGCAAAACCAGGAAAAACCCATAAGAAGGTTAAACTATAACATAGGTTGGTGGCAGTTAACAACACGAACTGAAAACCTGGGTGTGCCCAGTTCGAATCCAGATCTTTCCATAAAAGCACTTTCATCAAACCCATACTTGAACTAGTGTATAAACTTGTAGAAAAAGTATATATAAAATTACTCTCTCTCTCTCTCACACACACACACACACACACATTATATATAATAAACTGGAAGTATTTATTCACATCTGGAAATAAACATTATATATATATTATATATATATATATATATATATATATATATATATATATATATATATATATATATATATATATAGTGCTGGTCAAAATGATAAAAGGACACTGAAAATTAGCATTTTGAGAACTGGCAATATACTTTTTGGAAAAAATTCAACTTAAAATTTATAAAAAACGAACCCAAAACACCTTTGTAAATTCTATTCACCAGAATCTAAAAAAGCATCTTAATATGCATGGACGTAATGATAAGAGCATTATTGTAAAACTGTTAAGAATCCAAATGTGAACAAATCAGCTAGCCGTATCAAAGATCTTGTAATGACTAATTATTCCCACTTGTATAGTTTTCAAAATGGTGAAACGAAACATTTAGACTGATTTGGGGTGAAACAGAATTGTGGAACTTGAAAAATATGGTCTTTCACACAGAGCAATCACAAGTGAATTTAATAAAAGAAAAAGTACTGTCACAAACGTTTTAAGAAATTTCATTGAATATGAAGCAAAAGAATATCCATTTGTCATCCCAAGAAAATCACTATTGCTCTTGATAGAAGGGTGATGATGAAGGTTTAGAAAAACTCAAAATAATTTCTTGACAAAAAAGTCTAATACCAATACAAATAGTAAATTCCTGAACAATTAAGCAATATTAAAAACAGGGGTTTAGTAAAAGCAAAGGTCACAAAAGCCTTCTTCCTTACCATAAAGCTCTCCACCTACAATTTGCTGAAGATTATCAAAACTTCGGATATTGAAAAGTGGAGGCAAGTAGCAACGGGTTTTTCTTTTTGTTTGTTTACGTTCTTTTCCCCCTTCGCAGTACGGGTTCGAGTCTGTCTGGCTACTACCATTTTTTTTTTATTATTATTATTTTTTTTTTTCTTTTGCTCAATACACACCTCCAAACACCCGGGCAAATCCGGGCACCCAGGATAGTTAGGTCTATGAGAAAGTGGTTGCAAGGAAGAGGAATGGTAATGACCAATTAAATAACAGATACGTTTCTGTACCTCATCAAGTATTCTTATATCCGACAGAGATTCATCAACCCAAAAATGACAATATTCTATACATGGTCGTATAGTAAAATTGTAACGGTACAGACTTATCTCAGCTTACTGTGCACATCTGTGCATGTTTTTTTTTTTTTTTTTCGTTTTTTGTTTTTATGCTGCAATGTATCTAAAACTCCTATATAGTAATCTATGGAGAAGAACAATTAACTAAGCAGGTGGGCTCTCGCTACCGTGTAGAAGATTACTCACATCTGAGTGTTCCCTGTACCTTTGAAAAGTCACTATTCGCCTATGCATAGAGTATTGCTGGTACATCTGTCTCTCTCCCTGTTAGACAGTGTTCAGAAAAGAGTTCTTGGTAAAATTATTTATAAAAAAAATGCATAACTTGAATGCCATCAGCTATAATTGAAACCGAAACCAAAACTTATGAAAAATTTTTGGTAAAATTATTTATTGCAAGAAATGGAAGGTCATAACAATTAAACAATAGTCACACAAAAGAAAAAAGATGTAAGCGTGACACACACGCTATCGTATTACTATATAGATCATTAGCATGATTATCATCATCATCATCATCTTGGAGATTGATAATTAAAATGCAAAGGAAAAAAATAAATGTGTTCCTGCTGAAGTTAATTTACTCATGGTTTCAGTTGCAAAAATGTGAGTAATGGGACGAAGAGAATAAAAGATTTATGCTATTGTTTGCGTAAAATTGAAAAAACAAACTGAAAGATAGAAAAGAAAAATGGATATTTATTGCTTGGAATAAATACTGGCAAAAAATAAATATATATTTTATGAAATCTTGGTTATTTA
The DNA here is from genome assembly GCF_053919585.1 of Euprymna scolopes. Lineage (NCBI taxonomy): Eukaryota > Metazoa > Mollusca > Cephalopoda > Sepiida > Sepiolidae > Euprymna > Euprymna scolopes. The sequence continues at coordinate 108,896,733 of NC_136485.1, forward strand.
AACACCAAATCGAATTAATTAACTTTAAAGGCATCAACTCGACCTTTATTCAAAAAGAAAAAAAAACATCTATTTGTTGTTCAGACAATAAGAATTCAAATAAGGATAAAAGGGCTGAAAGCCAAACCAAGTCATATAAAACGAAATGAATTACTTTAAAATCCTTTTATATCCCTTATTACTGTTCATTTTTTGACATTAAGTTGAAAGGTCTTATAAATTACATTAAGTTTTTTTACTGAACATTTCCAATTCACTATTATATTTAAGAATGCGCTCATACTAAGTTATAGCTGAAAAATGAACGAATAAGTGTACATAAAACTGTTACATATTTTTATGATGCGCCTTGATACATTTATTTAGGTTTCATTATGTACACTGTATGGCTCGATACCATATTATTTTTATGGCCAGAATTTGCTTGAAAACAAATTGATCTCTTTCCGTTTTTTCTCTCTTGCCACAGACAACCAATGTGTACACACAATAGTAACTCAATTAGTGTAGTCACCATGAACATAGCGTGGTTCTGTATTTATCTATCTTTGTTATGTAATAGCTATGTATAAGTTAATCTCAGTAGCGACTATAGTAGTAGTAGTTGTTGTTTTGTTTTATGAGGTTGTATCACTGGAACTTAGTATTCCCAAAAATAAACTTATTTCTTTCTATTTAACCCTTACATAGTTTGGTTTCCTTCGTCTGTTGTGGGCCAGCAAGAGAAAAGAAGCTTTCATACAGTCACGTGACCTTTATTGCTACTAGTTTTTCTCAAACTCCATGACCTTCGCATCCTGCTTATGAGTCAGTCTTTTTTCTGGTACAAGGTGGGTGGCTCTGAGTACGCACTTTGGTTCGTGTGCCCTGTTACTAAAAAAAAATATATACCATAATTAAATTTAAACCAATCATGCAACCTACGGTAAGTTTTTAAAACAAAATAGTTAATGTTTGCAATTGTCCTAGTTTGATACAAGATGACCGGATGTGAGCGCGATCCCTTGTTTATGTATTATATAACTAACACAAAAATAATACTCTAATTCAAACCAATCATGCAACCATAGTTAATCTTTTCAAACCAAAGAAAGTTTGTACACGTTCCCTGTTTAATGCGGAAAATGTATTTTCCGAAACGTCTTACAAGTTTTAATCTAAACTAAGTGCATTATATAATCATGTTGATTTTTTTGTGTGTATGTGCGCGTGAGGGTAAATAAGTCATAGAATAAGAAAGAAAGAAAAACTCTGTTGCAATAATCGAATTATTTATTGGATGAAGATGCAAAAAACTTGAAAACTTTCTGTAATTACGTAGACAACTCAGAAAAAAAAAACCTTGCTCTAATTTTGTGTAGAAGTGAATATTCGTTATCGCGTTAGTTACTTTTCAGTTACTAATATTGGAATTAGTGATTCCACCATCACACATTTCAGTGTATCTATTATCATAGTAAATATGAGTTAACAACGCTTGTTTCCCTAAATATTTTAATGACTCATGCTAAAATATGCTTTAGTTCTGGGATTGAGTTATGTTTGACAAAGAATTCTAATTAGCTGTAATTTACTATTAATTGAATAAATCAACCATTTCCCCCTTATCTATCTATGGATTATGACAAGCTAATTTACATGTGTTTATGCATGCCACAACACACATGTAAATTTGATGGAAAATTAATAAGTCTCTTTTTTATGACTTTTTTCACTTCCTTCTCATTATGGTAATGCAAAAACTTTCTAAATATATCTGTGAGCATTTAGAGAAATAGTGACTTTTTTTTTAGAATAAAAATTTAATTTACATATGTGCACGCCACAATAAGCATGAAAATAAGGTGGTAAAAATAGCAAGTCTCTTTATTGATTAAATAGATATTTTTCTAAATATGTTATCCTATTTAGTTATGCAAGAAAAAAGGTTATGTTTACATATTTTTTAAAGAAATCAAAGTAGAATATGTAATTGTACGTTTTATTGTTTTAAATATTAAATATAGCCAAGTTTTTCTCTATGTACTTTTTATGCAAGATAATTGCATCTGTATTGTCAATAATTTATGACTATTTATGACTACTATTGATCTCTATCATTTAAAAATGTTAATTTCATCAATTTTAATAATCATTCTTGGTGAGTATTTCTGTTTGTGATTAGTCATGAATAACAGGCGGTGGAAAAGTGTTTTACCTCACAGTCAGAAGTCCCAGCACTGTCACCCAAAACAAATGCTTTCCCGGTATTGGCAGCCTTTTTTCTGTTCTTTTTGATAAGCAGCTGACTCACATCCAAATACAGAGAATGATAGGAAAAAAGAGTGTCTGGTTTATTTATTCAATAGTGTTTTTGTGAGTCAATCAGTTAGTGTGCTCTATTACAAATGGAGGTTGTAAGTTTGAATCTCATATGCCTTTTGATATTTTCCCCAAATGCACTTAAACCCAGAATATTTTTTTAGTTTTTCTCCGAAATTATTGCTGCAATGTACATAATTTATGGTAATTAGAACCATAAGCGAGACTAGTTATTCTTGTAATATTTTGGTCATAGTAGTAGTATCATTTTACATACTTGGCCTTCCAATAGTTTTTGAAACCTTAAAGTTTTTAGTGTTAGTGGTAGTATTACCATTTTACTGTGTGACCAATCTATCATCTGCGGCATTTCACGGCTGGATCCTTTAAACTCTGGTATAATCCTGTTGACTAATTGATATGATTAAAATATAACTAAATCCAATATTACTAACAAATAACAAGCAAATAAAACTTGTCTTAAAATTATATATTCATAACGTTTTCATATTTTGTATGAATAGAAGTTCCAAATAAAAAAAAAATTAAATTAAAATAAAAAGGTATGTTACGTGTTTGCAATTACGTCCACAGATTAATGATTGTTTTCCTGCTATAAGCTCACATACTATGGGATTATATGTGTTTTTTTTTTTAAATTAAAAGTAATCATTTCTTGCAGTCAATAAAAAAGCCAGGATATGTGCATCACATAGGCAATAATAAACATAATCATAATCGGTTAAAATCTGTGGCATGTGTTGGCGACATTTGGAAATTGACTTTTCTTTATTTAAGCTTCTTTCTTTAAAATTTATCCTTATCACTTCCTTCCAGGTTTTCTTTAGCCTTCCCCTGCAAACTGATCCTGCTATTTCAACTGTTTTATATCTACTAACCCAAGCACTTTCATCACTTTTTTAAATGGGACAAAATCAATAAAGTCTCGATTTCTGCACAAAATTCCGTAAACTGTCCAGTTTTAATTTTCCTTTGAGGACTGTCTTTAAGATTCACATCACACATCCATCGTATTATTTTCATATCATTTCTTTCCATGCAGCACATGTCCTCAACATTTACTGGCCAGTGTTCACTTCATACACCAACATACAATGCACACATGTCTGACAGATTCTCCCTTTAGTCGACAGCAGTAATCTTCTACTGGTTAACGTTCCTAAACCCTTTAATAACGCCTGTTCTTTAAACACAAATTAAAGGTCCTTTACAAGTTGATAAATTTATAATAAACCAACAAACAAAATATTCTTACTCATAGTATAGACTAGCCTGGGTGCCCGGCGTTGCACGGATTTTTGGAGGTGTGTGTTGAGCAAAAAAAAAAAAGAAAGAAAAAAAAGGGGTAGGAGGAAGGCAGGCTCAAACCGTATTGCAAATGAGGAAAAGAACGTGTGCCCCCAAAAGAAACGTGACATGTCTGCCGTTGTGTCTATTGCCAAACCGGAAATGGCGAAGGTTTAAATTAAGGTCAGACAATTGAAAAGAGGAGGATGACTTTCGAAAATATCGGCGGAAAAAGCGACCCCTCCTTGTAGAGAAGTGTCCAGTTGAGGGCGATAGAATTAATGTTTTAGCCAATTTTTCGATATTTGTCGTCTAAAGGGTCGAGCATTTAAACAATACCGATCTCGTGAACATTCATTGCCTCTGTCGAAAGTTTTAGGCAGACATAAATACATCGTACATACATACATACATACATACATACATACATACATACATTTAAACAGACGGGTGAGATTTATATAATAGATGAAGAAACACAAAAGTGTAATCTGATTGTGTAAAGTTTTTTTATTGACCTACTTGTCGCTGATTCCATGGGTAGTAATTAGTTTACAAAATAGAACTAATCACACGTTAGATGGTGGCAAATGTGATTTTGGTTTCTTATCAGTGTGGACTAAATAATCTTTTTAAAAAGTAATTTATTCTTCTCGTTGGGAAGTCTGATGTAAAATATACTGATCAATATTGGCATAAAGTAAATCGAGTAAACATATAGTAAATATATTAACATCGTTCTTCTGTTTTCTATCATAACTCGTTTAATCATAATTTCAATGTATATGCACGGCTGATACAAGATAAAAACAAAATTGCTTCCCATTTAAATTAACATAGTACGATATCTTAAGTTGTATAAGAAAAAACAAAGATCAATAGGTTACTGCCCATTTTTTATTAATAGGTTATCTCCCTTTGTAAATGGTATTCGTCAGGATACCGTCTTTGTCTTTTAAAATAGTCCTATTTGATTGAAAAAGGCAATTTTTCATATTATTTAATTTCTTCGGACAATTCTTTGTATTATTTGAATTCTTCGGATCGTTTCAGAGTCTATAGTAACGAACTCACACACAAACAAAATGCCTATATATATATATATATATATATATATATATATATATATATATATATATATATGTGTGTGTGTGTGTGTGTGTGTTGCGATGATTAATTGGAATTTGAAAATTCGGAACTTTCTATGGAATCGGAATCAGTATCGGTGAAAATCTGAGCATTGACTTTTATATTTTTACGAGTGGGCGTACCTGGCATTGCCCGAGTGTTTGGAGGTGTAAAAGAAAAAAAAGTGTTAGTAATCAGGCAGGCTTGATCCCGTGACGCAAAGACGGAAAAGAAAGTGAAAGAAAACGTGACATCTTACCGTTACGCTACGAAGCCATAGAAAGTGAAAAGCATTCAAATTTAGCAATGTCAATCAAAAAGTTGACTTGCTAAGTGAATAATGCAGATGCAGAAATAAACATTGGCTGAAGGCCAGTTCAGCTTTTTGTCGTTTCATTTATTTGTTTCTCCACGATGTTGAGGAAAACCAGCTCCTGGAGTGCCCAAATGAATAGCAATTGTCTGCTATGAGAGGATTCCCCCAGATTGATCAAAGCTAATTGCTTTTTGGACGTTCCGACATGAAAGGCCAGGAAGCTGCTTTCAATTTCGATTAGTTTCGCTTTTATACAAAAAAGTCGAACAAACGTGTGAGAGGAATGAATAGCGTGAATTTTATAAAAGTCAATGTAAATAAATGTAGATTTCACATGCGTTTGCAAATCGTAGATATTATAATCTAGAGAGTATACTAAAAATTCTAAATAGTAATCTCCTCCCCCCAGAACTCCAAAGAAAAAAGTCTTTGCTGGACATACAAAAACGCGCGCGGCCGTTTTACATTTTATATATATATAGATTGGTGAATTATTATGAGCAAATTAAAAAAAACCAAAAAACTGAGTAAATTTATCCGTACCATTTGATATGCTGCTTCTAAGAAATCTTGCAGTTGATTATTAAAAGATCTTTCACTTGAAATTTGTTATCTGCTTTTTCTGAAATAATTAACGTTTTATTGTAATTTTTCACTTTTTACACAAGTGAAAAATATAAACGAAAATGTTATAATAAGTTTATCAAAACCCTGTTTGTAAAATATTTTGAAATTTTTAAGATTGAAAACAATAAATTATATCTACATGTCAACAATCGTGTGAAAGTGTCAGACTCTACCAATATTCTGTTTAATGTTCGATTTTTGATCTATTAGATATGATAACTTTAGTGGTAAAAATAAATTGTGACTGCCTCTAAAAAGTCAGAATTGACTTGGCCTGATGGACGTTTTATGATAAATTTATATACGAAACTGATTTCTCACTCAAAATTCTAAACTAATTGTTCTTTTCTTTTGGTCACGCGATCATCTTAAAGGTAGAATCTCATTTTGAGGGAATTATCAACTAAAGGTGTTGATCTACAAATTTGCAATTATTATTCTCAATATTATTATTATTATTATTATCATTATTATTATTATTATTATTATTATTATTATTATTATTGCTACCTCGTTTTCATGTTTTTTCTTTTTTTCTTTTTTTTTTTAACAGTAAAGCAAACCAATCTAATAATCAACCAAGCCTTTATATTTGTGAGAAATATACATTGGTGGGTCCCAGAGTAGAGCAGGTAATTAATTTGGTTGAAAATTATGCGATTTCATCGATTTTGATAACAAAAAATATGTGAGGATGAAACATTCATTGAACTTCATTTAATGCCGAGAAACGTCGAGCTCCCGCCTAGTACATAAGCATATATTTATATGAAAACACAATTAAAGACTGTACATTATACTTTACAATAATTTATTGTTCGATAGGTTACTCACATAAGAAATATTAAGATTTCCTTAATCCGTTGAGTTAAAAAAAAAAATGCGTTCTTCTATCAGAGGAAGAAGAACGCATTTCTTTGAAACCGCGGATTAAGGAAATTTTAATATTTCTTATTTGAGTAACCTGTCGAACAATAAATTTTTGTAAAATATAATTTACAGTCTTAAATTGTGTTCTTCTATGATAAGACTTATTTCCTATTTTGGTTGTATTGAGCTTTTTTATTTGGTTCAGATTGCTATATAAATATTAATATTTATATTCGCTTTGAAACTTCTGTCTTGTAAACTTAACTTTTACTTCTTGAATTTATATATATATGTGTGTGTGTTTTCAAATAAGAAAAATGTTAGACTCACCTATAGATGTAACTCTTGTATGAGAGCCACAAGTTGCAAAGTTTCAGACAAGAGATAACGGAATAGAGAAGAGTGCTTACCTAGAATAGAAAAAAATGGAGACAAAGGATATGAAAATAGACTTGGAAGAACAATTCAGCAAAGCACACAGAAAAGAAAGCTAAGGAAAACGGTACAAAGGAATTAGAAAAGTGGAAAGAGAAATTCGGAGGTGGGGACGGAGACTAGGGCGCCTGTTAGTTATCAAGACTCTGGGAAAGGAACTTGGCTCTCACTTGAGATCGTTTGAGTAAACCTCAATGAGAATTGAAAGGACGCTCATTGAATTACTCGCGAGTTATTAAATCTATTGTCACGAAAGAAAGAATAAAGCAGTTCAAGCAAAGATTATGGATGCAATGGCTTTTCATATTTCCTTTTGCGTTTTTGAACACATTTATAAGGATTCTTTGTATCAAGCAAGAATTTAAAGAGAGGAAAAAGCAAAGTAGTAAAATATTCTACAGAGAAGCGTATAAACATGAGGATTCCATCAGTGAAATTTACCAAAAAGAGAGTGTTTTACATTTATATATCATAGAACGAATGCGACATAAATGCAATATGACGTAAAATTACATCATGAATATTGGGTTGTAAACTACTGCAGTGGAAATGCTAATGGAAATGCACTTCTCCCATTTTCAGTTTTATTTCATTGTTTGAGGATCTTTTTTTCTTGAATTCTATAGACGAAAACTATATACGAGTATAATTGTTTGCCAAATTTATTTTGTGTTCGCATTTCTTTATTAAATACTAGATACTAACAGAAAAGAAACAGTAAAGATAATTCCTCTTACATATATCTATTATACAAAGGAAAATTGTCTGTCTGATGGTATGCCCACATAAAACTTCAAAACAACGCAACACACACATACAAAGTTGGTATATTTTTAATCAATGCAACCTCCACAAATATATTTTAAATTTAGAAAAAAAGAAAGATTCATTTTTTTTTGGGGGGGGGGGTCAAATGGTTATTTATATCATTTAATATTATCAAGAAGTAAACATTATTATCATGCATTAATACAGCTTGGGAAATAAGTCAGCATTTTTCAAATTGAAAAAAAAAACCGATTAATCCGAATTTCATTTATCGTTTCTTAACTATTGTAATTTCTCTACAAATGATCAGGTAAGAGAAACTTAATTTTAGTAGTGCACTGGAGGCATCCTTATTCTTATTTAGGACTTTCAGTAGCGTCTTAAAAAAAGTGGCAGTAGGCTGGAACCTGTAACGCGAAGGAGAAAAAGACGGTGAGGTAAAAAAAAAAAATGTGGTAATAGACAGGCAGGATCGAACCTGTAATGCAAACAGTTTCGCTTTATATGAAAAAGCCAAACAAACACCCGAAACGACGCCATGGTGGGAATTTTGTTTAACTTGATCAAAAAACAAAAGATAGTTTGTGAATCTGAGATATTACGATCTTGGAAGTATGCGTAAACTTCTTTTCTTTTTTAACACCACTTATCTAGACCAATAGGCCACTCGAGGATAAGGGTTAAAGAGTGTACAGTAGAAATTGGACAATATAGAAATGGAATCTAACCTACGCGAGAACCCCGATGCAAAAAGCTTTTCATGGACATACACAAACGCTCGTGGCCATTTCCCCTTATATATATATATATATATATATATATATATATATTTGGTAGAAATGGTAATTAATAAAAACCTGAAGAAAGTGCTCAATACTGTATATATATATATATATATATATATATAGAGAGAGAGAGAGAGAGAGAGAGAAAGAGAGAGAGAGAGAGAGAAGTACTTGGTGAATAAACAAAGCATGTTGTGTTTTAAGTTGACACCACGACCTAATAAAACAATTTCTCTTAAACGAGACACCGAAAAACAAGTATACACATATGAGCCCATAATGGTTGTATAAATAAATATATCATATTTATCTCTCTCTCTCTCTCTCTCTCTCTCTCTCTCTCTATATATATATATATATATATATATATATATATATATATATATATTATACAAAAGGAACTTTGTGTGTTTGTGAGTTCATTCCCTATAGAGTCCAGAATTTTTGACATTTCACACAAATTTACTTTAAGTACTTTTCAGTGTTCTTAGATAAATCTTGTATCGGAATGTTTTTGATAAGTATCAATAATCGATAATCGAAATAATTCGATAAAAGAAGATTTTGACCAAAGTTCACATCTTATACAGTCTGACATCAATTGCATTCCAGAAGTTTTATTACCACACAAGCAGAGAGGTTCGGTATCAAAAATCTTCTTTTTAGACATGATTGGGGTGCGTTCGAAATGAATGCTGCTGTTGAAAATACAACTGATGCATGATGCTTGACTTTTCTGTTTTAAGCTTTAATTAAGGACATTATATATAAAAGAATAATTGTATAAAATCAACAGCAGATTTTCTACAGTGCAATGTAGACTACACTGTGTGGATTAATCATTCTATGGAGACCGATGAAGCTTCCTTCCGGTGCACTGCGATAGGTTTCCAATTAGAGCAGGCAATCAATTGAATTGATTGACAAATGGGTGATTTCACTTATTACGATAACAAAAAAAAAATATGGGAGAGTGAAACATTCGTTGATCATCATTCAATTCCGGGCAACGTCGGGTCTCCCTGCTGATATATATATATATATATATATATATATATATATATATATATATATATATATATATATATATATGAAAGAAATAAATAGACACTTCATCATCATTTATAATGAAAATTGCGGTCAAATGATCCTTTAAAACTAAAACGAATTATTCATGATTATTTTCGTTCTTTAATGAATTGAACAATTCCTCAATTAACAATCGAAAGTGTAATAATGAAATTTGAAGTTTGTGATCATTAAATGCTGATTAAATCCACTTTCAGATTAACCTATAATATGCATCCTCTGAAATTGAGAGTACTAATGATTCTTTGGCCATGCGCCATACTTAAATTGAGGTATTGATATTTGAAACCAAGACTCGGAATGATACTAATGGCAGCTTATTTTGTGTTGGAAAAAAAACTACCAGTTTTTGTTGTATTTATATGATTTTCGGGAGTATTTTTATTCGTTGACTTGTAAACATCCTGTTACATGATAGCAAGCTTATACGCACGGGAAGGAATTATTAAATAAATTTGCTCTACATATGTCTAACTGACCATGGACTCTAATTTTCCAAACAATAACACTAGAATCTCACACAATTCTTATATTAATAAAACTAGCAGTAGTTACCCGACGTTGTCTGGGAGTTAAAAAAAAAATGACTGACCTGTTTACAAAACAAACCAAAAAAATCGAAAATGAAATATAGCAATTTTCCATATAAGTATGACCATGTGCCATACTTGAATAAAGATATTAATATCTGAAATACAAAACATATGTCAATAAGTATAAAATATCGATCTTTAAACATTTTTCTATTTTGTATGGCTCCGGGTGCGATCCATAGACAAAGGAAGATAAAAATTTTGAGAGTGCATGAATTTTTTTTTTTTTTTTTTTTTTTTTTTTTTTACACGGTGGTCACCACTTATCAAGGCCCGGAAGCCACTCAGGGATAAGAGTTATTTTTGTCATGTATTTAATGTATGCTTACATGTCTTATTTGTGACTTACATGTCTTATTTGTGACTCACATGTCTTATTTGTGACTCACATGTCTTATTTGTGACTCACATGTCTTATTTGTGACTTACTTATCTTATTTGTGACTCACATGTCTTATTTGTGACTTACATGTCTTATTTGTGACTCACATGTCTTATTTGTGACCTACATGTCTTATTTGCGACTTACATGTCTTATTTGTGACTCACATGTCTTATTTGTGACTTACATATCTTATTTGTGACTAATTAATCGCCAAGTTATTCTTACGAACACTAAAAAGCAAATGACTCTTATTGCTTACCGTATGTCTTTCTTCACTTCGTTTGAATTCGGTTTCTTCCTCCCTTTTAATGCAAGTAAGGTTCAGAAGAACGTGTGAAATGTAAATATCTTCAACCAATAAAAATCATTCCAAACCTCGAAAGTAATACGTCTGTGTGAAAGTGCAGACTTAAAAACTCCTATAAGATCTGGTCAACAAAATCAATTTTCTCCACAATTTTCAAGCCGACTACACCTTCAATAGAACTCTAGAATATCGGATCAACATCACCACTGCATGTCTTTGATCCGAGGAGGTGGAAAGGACGCAATGATTCACGTACAAATCTTCTCCATCTCACACACGCATTCCTACAAAGTATCAAGAGTCAGGCAAACATGTATGAAGGCTAGCTGTGTCTAGCCGCGTGTGAAGGGCTAGCTACGTCTGGCCGCGTGTTAAAGGCTAGCTGCGTCTGGCCGCGTGTTAAGGTCTAGCTGCGTCTGGCCGCGTGTTAAGGTCTAGCTGCGTCTGGCCGCGTGTTAAGGTCTAGCTGCGTCTGGCCGCGTGTTAAGGTCTAGCTGCGTCTGGCCGCGTGTTAAAGGCTAGCTGTGTCTAGCCACGTGTGAAAGGCTAGCTACGTCTGGCCGCGTGTTAAGGTCTAGCTGCGTCTGGCCGCGTGTAAAAGGCTAGCTGCGTCTGGCCGCGTGTTAAAGGCTAGCTGCGTCTGGCCGCATGTTAAAGGCTAGCTGCGTCTGGCTGCGTGTTAAAGGCAAGCTGCGTCTGGCCGCGTGTTAAGGGCTAGCTGCGTCTGGCCGCGTGTTAAGGTCTAGCTGCGTCTGGCCGCGTGTTAAGGTCTAGCTGCGTCTGGCCGCGTGTTAAGGTCTAGCTGCGTCTGGCCGCGTGTTAAAGGCTAGCTGTGTCTAGCCGCGTGTGAAAGGCTAGCTACGTCTGGCCGCGTGTTAAGGTCTAGCTGCGTCTGGCCGCGTGTAAAAGGCTAGCTGCGTCTGGCCGCGTGTTAAAGGCTAGCTGCGTCTGGCCGCGTGTTAAAGGCTAGCTGCGTCTGGCTGCGTGTTAAAGGCTAGCTGCGTCTGGCCGCGTGTTAAGGGCTAGCTGCGTCTGGCCGCGTGTTAAGGGCTAGCTGCGTCTGGCCGCGTGTTAAGGGCTAGCTGCGTCTGGCCGCGTGTTAAGGGCTAGCTGCGTCTGGCCGCGTGTTAAGGACTAGCTGCGCCTGGCCGCATATGAAAGGCTAGTTGTGTCTGATTACGTGTGAATGGCTAGCTGTGTTTTTCGTATCTACATTAATTCAACATACTTGTTTTTACTCTAAACAACTTACTAAAACAAACTTTTTTTTTAATTCTTATTTTTGGAAATCATTTACTAAAATTATTTTCCGTATTTTTTTCTTGTAAACAAGTTAGTCAGTTTTTCTTTAACTCCTGGACAAAGCCGAGTAAGTTCTGCTAATTTTATTAATATAAAGATTATGTGTGATTCTATCGTTATTATTTGGAAAATTAGTGGCCATGATCAGCTAGAGACAAATTTATTTTGAGCCATCCCTTTAATGATTCCTTCCTACACGTATAAAGCTTGCTATCATATTGCAGCAAAATAAATTAAAAATTTTCCCAAATATCATATTAACACATTGAAGAATGGTAGATTTCTTTCACACAAAATAATTTGCCAATTCCAAATTAGGAAGAAGCAAACGAACTCACTGAAAGGTTAAATGATATTGGCATTTTTCTGTGTCATGGAAATTTCAATTAGGAAAATACGGATTTAATTTCCGAATAAAACATTGATGCAATTCTAAAAATCTTGATTTCTTATGAGATGCATAAAAACATTTGGGTTATCCATGAAGACATAAATAACAATTTGTCTCATGTAATCAAATTGATTAATATTTCTACATTTTTTAGATGAGGACTGATTATTTGTATTTAGATTCTTCTGACTACTGTTCTCATCTTATTAGTTATTTTTGTAACGTTTTGATCGATATAATCTCCTCCCTACTTTAATGATCTGTGATGTACTGGATAAAGTACGTGGTTAAATTCAGTTTGAAGTTACACCTTTCTGGAGATCGAAGGTTCAATCCTTAGTACGGTCAACACTCAAAATACAATTGCGAATTACTAAGGACTTCGATGGAACGAAGGCATGCTATTTCCGTGGATTAAATAAAGGGTTTTGTTCGAAATTCTTTGCAAATTCCTAAGTTTGACTAAAAGATTCCCGCTTTTAACAAAATACACCTGAAGAAGGTCGGAGGTTACATCGGCTAAAACGTTGTGAAAATAACACTCAAGATGAAAACAGTAGTCCGCAGAATTCAGATAATGCAAATCGATCACCGTTATTAAATTTCTTCAGAAACAAAGAAAAACTGAACAAATGATCCGATTTGATTTACGGCATATCAACCCGTGTGTGTTATTTTATGTTTAATCCATTTATTTTGTTATAAACGTTTTTGTGTTTTAGGTTTTTAAAATTATCAAATATTTAGTAGATTCCATTTTGTATATGTATTTCTTTTGCATATGGACATTTTGTAGTTCACAGTTGATAAAATACGGGATTTGACTTGTTCTATTGAACTTAGATAAATTAGAGTTTGGAGTATAAGTCAACTGTCTTCGAAAAGCAGACAACACATTCTTCTGTGAAGTAACTTAACAATTCCTCCATGGTGTCAACAGTGTAGTATCTGTCACATGGAGATTACATTTAGCACATTCATCAAAATGTCACAACGTATATGGGACATGAAAAATCGTATACTGGGACTTGCATTACGACCATGTAATCCCTACAGCTACCTACCTTGAAAATGCTGCTGTGAAACCTGACATAGTTATATGGAACAAGTCAGAGAGAGTTGCAACCTTGATTGAAGTGAGTGTTCCTAATGATGGCGGTCTTCAAAGGAAAAAAAAAAGGACTTGAATACCTACAAGACACGGAGAGAATCCAAGGCCTCTCTATACAGGGGCTTGTTAGAACAATGTGGAATAAGGATATTTTTCCTTACAACTAAACCTTGACTAAATATTCAAAACATATAATATTTGCTGTTCAAATATGATCTCGTCAGTATACTAACCCACACTGGAATTTATGAGAAACTAGCCTGGTTGCCCGGCGTTGCCCGGGTGTTTGGAGGTGTGTGTTGAGCAAAAAAAGTAGTAGTAGGCAGGCAGGCTCGGGTCCATACTGCAAAGGAGAAAAAGAATGTGGAAAAAACGGCGTCTTTGCATCCATCGCCAAACCGGAAGTGGCGTCTTTGCGCCCATCGCCAAACCGGAAGGTTTAAATTAAGACTAGTCAATAGAAAAGAGAGGATGATTTTCGAAATATCGGCGAAAAAAAGCGACCTCTCCCTGTAGAAAGGTGCCCAGTTGAGGGTAAAGGAATTAATGTTTTTAGCCAGTTTTTCGATATTTGTCGTCCAAAGGGTTGAGCTTCAAAACGATACTGATTTTGTGAAAATCCGCCGAAAGTTTTAGGCATACATACATTCAAACAGACAGGTGAGATTTATATTATAGATGGTGCACCTTTTCCAAGTAATGTTACCTTAAATAATAGTATGGAGATGGATACACCACCAGACTAAATGAATTCTTCTGGAATCGGATAAGACTAGAGACCACAAGAAAAATATGCTTTAACATATTTAAATGGTCAATTGGGGAGAGGAAAATCATGTTCTCAAGTCTTTACTATTCGAACATATCTTGTATAGAGATCAAGTGTTAGTACTTGGAAGGGGGTCCTATTGATTTCTGAGAACTTTGATTGAACTAGAATGAAACAAACGGTAGCTTTTCCACTCAAGCAAGAATGAATGAACAGCTTTTGTGTGGTCAATATAGGGTCGATAGAGAACAAACTCCTTCCTTTGTGATTTCCTGTTTTCATTCTCACAGATCGGGTAACACTGTCAGTAATTTATTGGAGAAGTTATTGTTCCAACGAAACTGCAAATTTCTTGTGAATGTTTTTCTTAACGTCTATGCCAAACAAATGATGAAGTGTGTGCGAGAAAATAATGATTTAACCATTAAAACAATCAGAAAAAAACGCATGCAAAATAGTTATCTTTAACTGAGTCAATCCTGTTTAAAAAATATATAGATAAGAATCAGTAAGGAGACTTTTCTACTAGGAGGATCACCGCTTAGCAAGGCCCAAACGCCACTCGAGAATAAAGGTTAATGTGTGTCATATGGCCTCTGAGACAACACTCTGATGATCAGCAATATAGGAACTTGAGTATAGTTTAATTATTTAAAAGGACGACTCACACAGAATTTGTTTACATTAGACTTGGAAAGAAACTTTGCTCTTGCTTAGTTTAAGGCACAGATAGAGAGTAAGGGAAACTGTTAATATATATATATATATATATATATATATATATATATATATATATATATATATATATACACACTAGTAGAGAGATCCGACGTTGCTCAGGATCGAATGATTATCAACGAATATTTCACATTCTTATATTTTCATTGCCATTGAAATCGGTGAAATTGCCCATTTTTCAATCAATTTGATTAATTGCATGCCGTAGTTGGATAACCATCACCGTGCACACGAAGGAAGCTTCACATACTTCCGCACAGATAGTTAGTCCACAACATATTATAGTCTTGAAAATTCAGCATGTTATTGCTATATATCTTATGAGATGACGGACCATATTTTATGATTTCAGGTTCGAATGAACAGCTACAGCAGAAATTGGAATACACCCTACTAAATCCTGATTGTCACAGCTGATGAATTTCAAAATAGTAATCTGGATGGGAGAGCAATTTGGAACAACGATATGCAATAAAATTCTGTTTTAACCTTGGAAAAAATACCAGAGAAACGTATGGAATGCTTCAGATTGCGTTTGGACCATCTTACATGAATCGAGCATCAGTTTTTGAGTGACATAAGGGATTCAAGGAAGAAAGAGTCTGTGAGGGATGATGAGAGGTGTGAGAGGAGTACGCATAAAGACCGTCATATCTACAGAGAAAATAAGTGCACAGTTTGATGTCAGTGTGGAACTGTACGTACAATTATTTACAAGGAACTGAGGAATCGGAAGATTTGCATGAAGTTGGTCCCAAGAGTGCTTAGAAAAGATCACAGAATATATGATCAAGATGGGCATTAAGAGAGTTCCTCACCCTTCCTATAGCTTAGGGTTTGCTTCCTATGACTTTTGGTTATTTTTCTAGGCTCAAGGAAAACCTTAGTGACTGTCGTTAAGAGGCTATGACCAGGGTTATTGATATTTTCACACAAGAGGATTTTTATGGGGTCTTCTAGAAGTTATTGGAACAGGACAACAAGTGTATTGCAGCCGGAGGAGATTACTTCGAAGAGGATTAGAGTTTCATGTGTATGCTATAAATAAAAGTGCCCATATGAAAAATGTCTGAAAACTTATTGGAGGCACCTCGTATAACACACTAGATAAGGTTACTGCACTTTAATGACCGCTTCTATCCTTCAATCTCGTATTATGTAGTATAATAATAATATTCATTTTGAAAGAATGTCTGTCAAGGTTAATATTATCAAGAAATAATGACTTTTTCTCCATTAAATATTCTTTAAACAAATAAACGTTTATTCAAAATGTTTTTTTTTTGGAAATCGCTTGATGTAAGGAACTTAAAAATACTAACTTAACGTAAACATAAAACTAGCCAATGAGAGGTGCCGACACAGAAAAAAGAAATTCTTCTCTCTGTTATTTAAAATATTGCTCAAGAAATATGAGGACTAAAGGAAAAAAAAATAAGGGAAGCGAGAGTCGTCGAAACTAAGTCAATATCCACTTCTATCCTCCTTGTAATTTAGCAAATTAATTATAGCAAGTCATTTTAAAAATAATCAATATTGTCTACCATAAAATAATTGTAAGCTTATTATGATTCAAATCAATAAAACGAATGTAAGTTTTTAAAATGTATTTAAAACTAGCAGGACCTGTGGAAAGTCCACAGCGAACTCATTCATATGTAATATATTGGTGTTGGCATTCTGTAGATGTTCAGCGTAAATAGAGACGCTTTGATATTATTATTATTGATATTATTGCAGCTCTTTTGTTAAAACTGCAAAAGTGTTTATCAAAACTATCAGGGACGCCCGGGTCGTAAAGTATGCTTAAATACGATATTTTAATTTTTGCAGATTTCGTATATATTATTATAGAGTTAATGTTCTATCGATTTTTATATATTATAAAATTGCGATTTCCAAAAAAATATATATTCATACGATTGGGTGCATCAGCTTTAATTGAAAGCGAAGCAAAAACTTATGCTATATATATATATATATATATATATATATATATATATATATATAACTTGAGTGGCATCAGCTCTAATCGAAACCAAAACAAAAACTTATAAAGAATTCTTGATAAAATTATTTTTTAAAAGTGTAGATTACTTGAGTACCATCAGCTATAGTCGAAACCGATACCAAAACTTATGAAGAATTCTTAGTAAAATTATTTATTACAAAAGATATAAGTCTATAACAATTAAACGACTCGGATGTAAGCGTGACACAGAAACTAACAAACACGCTATCGTATTAATATATAGATTGTACTGTTTTAGTTCACATCAGCACATAATTTGATTTTGAAAAAATTAATTCAGAAAAGGTAAACTCTTTTTCCCTTTGCGATAACAAATAAATCAACAATCAATACATTGAACGATCTCATTTATTTTTATGTGTAAGAAAATGATAACGTACATACTCTCTTGAAATTGCCTTAGTGTATTTTTATATAGATTCTACACTGTCATGGCTGGCAGAGCAAGAATAATCTACGCTAATTTATAAAATGAATTCATCTGAAAACCTGTGAAATGGATATACCTACTAATTCTCCAAAACAACTTTAACTATGTGAAAAATATTTATTGATAGCAAGGCACATGCTTTATGGGTCTGAATTTTTTAGATGAAAATTTGTATTATTTGGATTTTTTTTTTTTTTTTTTTTTTAATTACATTTTCACCATAAACAAGGCACATTGCCACTTTGTTGTAGGGTGCTACTATAAGGGACATAAGCATCAGGGGTACTGTGTAGGAAGTTGGGCAGCAAGATGTCGGTTCACGTTGCTCTTGGACTTCTGCATGTCAGTGCAGTCGGGGAAGCAGGACCTGGAAGGAAATTCCAAAGTCTAGCTGTTCTGGAGAAGAAACTACTGGAGTAGAAGGCTATCTTGCATCTAAGGATCTCTACTTTGAAGAAGTGGGATTTAGTTGCTTGTCGGTTTTGTCGAGGGTATTTATGTCAAGGGGGCACACGTGCTTGCAGTTCGTCAGAGCATTCACAGTTAAAGTACTTGTAGAACAGGCAGAGGGATGCAACATTTCATCGATGTGACAGAGACTGAAGTTTAGCTGACTGTTCAGGACCTATCAGATTAGTGACTCTCTTTTGAACCTTGTCTAGGAGCGAGAGACTAGTGGCAGATGCATCAGCCCAAATATGACAACAATACTCCATGCATGAGCGAATGGTGGCCTTATAGAGGTATAGGATACTTTCAGGCGTTAATAGCTTTCTAGCAAGGTAGAGAGAACCCACCTTCTTCACAGCGGTCCTGGCAATGTTCTAAATTTAATCGTTCCAACTCATGTTTCCTGTGAACATTAGGCCGAGGAGTTTAAAAGATGTACTTTCAGATAAAGAGCCATTGGCCATTGCTATTTGTCGTAGGGAAGGTTTCTTGTAATTATTGAAGGAAACCAGTTTAGTCTTGGCAGCATTGAAGGTGACCATCCATGTTTGTCCCCATTGCACTACGGATCGAGGTCATCCTCTAATGTTTCTGCCATTTCTTTAGATATGTGTTCATTTGTTTTCCTGTCGTGTCTGTTATAGAGCGTGGTGTCGTCAGCATACATACCCATCTCACAGACAATTTTGTCAGGGAGGTCATTTATGAGTGTTAAGAATAACAGAGGTCCAAGGATAGACCCCTGAGGCACTCCCGCATTTATATAATATTGTTAAGATGCACGACCATCGAGGACAACCTGGATGTTTCTCTTTTCTAAGAAGGATTTAATTATGTTATGTAGTCTTCCAGTAATACTGTATGATCTGATTTTCTTGAGAAGACCCTCATTCCATACTCTGTCAAAAGCCTTAGATATTTCTAGAGCTACCGCTCTATCCTCCCCCGTTTTGTCGAGTGAATGGTATATACGTTCTGCAATTACAGTTAGGATGTCTGCTGTGGAACAGGCTGGCCTAAATCCATATTGTTCGTCACTAAGAAGTTTAGCATCTGTAAGGTGATGGACTAGAGCTTGGTTAATAATGGTCTCAAATATTTTGGCAAAATGTGAGAGGCGACTAATGGGGCAATGATTTACTGAGTCAGTTCTTTTGCCAGAATTCTTGAAAACTGGTACTACAGAAGCAGTTTTCCAGCAGGAAGGGAAGAAAGATTTATTAAGGCATTTGTTGTAAAGTTTGGAGAGAACTGGAGCTACTTCGGCAGCGCACTATTTTAAAAGCACAGGCAGGATGAGATCAGATCCACATGCTTTTGCAGTGTCAAGATTTTTTATGATAGCATGCACCTGAAGAAGGGTGATTTTCAGATCGTCTACATACTTCTGTCTGTTTGAACTGGACTTATGTCGGTTAAATTTGCGGTATTACCACTGCATGATCGGCATTCCCAAGAGGGTTGTGGGCATTCGTTACACAGTCATCGGGAACTGTGGTCAGAAATAGATCTAGAAGTGATGCATGTTGTTCTTACGGGTCTGAGAAATGGGTTGGAAACGTAACCATCCCTGATAGGGAATGAGATATAGAGAAGTTACATGTTGCGGTACCAGCTGCGTCTGCATAAGTAGAAAATTCAAGCCAGTTGCTGTGGTGGACATTAAAATCACCAATTACATGCACTTGTGCACTAGTGTCGAGAGAAAGTGCTGTATCTATGCTGTCAGAGACTGTTTATTACGGTACAGTCCTGGGCCGAGGGAGAGAAAATAAAAGTAACTAATATTATGTTGCATGTTAAGTCTACAGCACATAAAGGATTGATCGTCCGATTCTAGTTTAGTTTTTCTAGTCAAGGGAAGGGTGGTTCGAATATAGACTCAAAGCCCGTGCATATGTATGTCAGGGTCCTTACGGCAGAGTGGGAGATATCCGGGCATGTTAAAGTAGTTAGAGGGGATAGAGGAGTGTAGGTTAGTCTCACTTAGTGCTAAGATATCCGTGGTGTTTGTTAGGAGAAATACTTCAACATCATTTAAATTAGTTCTAAGCCCACGGATGTTCATAAATGCGAGCCTCAAGGGAAAAGGTAGGTTGTTTTTGTTTGAGTTTTGGCCTGGTTTTAGCGTGATTTTTTAATGTACTGTAATTTTTATTTTTAAGGCTTTCAGTTTAGGTAAGGGGTGCTGAGCAAGTGGTTATGCCGAAAAAAAGACATGCAACACAGGCAGATCATCAGCTGTCCTTCCATCTACTAGGGTTGTGGCCTCAGGATAGCCCACCGGGGATGAGTGCAGGGTCCCTTTCCATGCGCGACATGGCACTATAAACATCCCAATATTATACAACTGTTTATGGAGCAGCCGCTCTAACTGCTACCAAAGAGTTATGGCTCCTGTACTACCAGTTGGGAACAGCAACCAGGAACTGTCTATCCGGTACCTTCAACCCATCAGATGATGGTCAACCCAATCTGCTTGCACTGGCATTACGGTATTCAAGTACTCCCAAGTGGCCAGTTTAAGGGTTGGCATATGTTGGGAGAGGGGAAAACGGCATTCATTGTCCTAGTCAGGAAACAAGATTGACCACCGAGTGTTTCTGTCGACTCCCAGTGGTTCTACCTCTACACCTGGCTAATAGATAAAGAAGGAGTATGGAAGCTGGGCAGTAGACAGTGCCTATCTACGCTTTAAGCAGTTTAGGTTTGCAGACCGGTAATTTGTTTGAGTCACCAGCTCTACAAAGGTTGTCATCCAAAACTAGAGAGGCCTTCCTCCCCTTAGGTTTAGCTTCAGAGTTTTCCTTCTAGACGGATGACCTGGGAAGATCTATGGGTCCATCACTACTGAGAGGGTTTGCTCTGCGCCTGGGTCCTAATCCAGGTATTTCTGCGACCCTGTGAGGGTGGTTAGTGTTGTTACTGGGTTAGTTTATAAAGTTTATATATCTGAGAGATTATACTCCTCAAAGTGATTACGGGACATTCCTATTTCATTGTTTGTTACTGGAGGAGGGGGTGAGTAAATTTTCATGCAATGGAAGCAGTTATATTTCCAAACAGATCTGTTGGAAGGAGTTAATATAGCTTAATGCTTTTTTCTTTAAATTTATAATTGAGAAAATAAATAAACAAATAAGTAAAAAATAAAAGTAAAACAAAATTTTCTTCCTTTTATTTTTATGTTGGCTTAGGAATAGGATAATGCGATACAGAATGGTTGATATTACGAATTAACTAAAAATTGTTGTACAAGCTCTGGATAATTTAGATGGCAGAAGGGTTGTATATTCAATAGATACAAGTAACGTCATTTTTGATAAGTACAATACAGTACAGGGGGAAGCAAATTATACGCTATGGCGTCTACATTATGTATAATACAGTAAATATATATATGGGGAGATTCCAGTAGATGCGAATATATGGGTTTTTGGGTGTTAAGTAGGTTTCCATTTCTAATAAGGATATGTTCAGCTTTCGTTTATAAATCAAGAAATTGTGTTTTGCGTTACAGAGTATCGGTTCAGTTTTCGTATTTAACATTGTAAGGCTAAGAAAGAGACAGCTATTGCTATGTAATATAGATAGCTGTAAATCTAAGTACAGACCGTAGTTAGTAACTATCTATCTGGTTAAGAACAAACTAGTGCATGCCTTAGAGGTAGAAATGAATGGATGTTTAGTGATCA
This sequence comes from Euprymna scolopes, assembly GCF_053919585.1. NCBI lineage: Eukaryota > Metazoa > Mollusca > Cephalopoda > Sepiida > Sepiolidae > Euprymna > Euprymna scolopes. The sequence continues at coordinate 108,918,563 of NC_136485.1, forward strand.
TGACTTTCAATCGGTCAGCATGTGAAGGTTAAGGGCTGAAAGCTGGGGACCCCCATCCAAGTCGTGTGTAATGTATGCGTGTTAGTGGCAGCTTGGGGAGTAGGGCAGATTGTTAGTTTTTAGGAGAGGGTGAAACTTACAGAATACAGTAGAATTAATTATTAGAATTTTGAGTGTCAAGTAAAGTTTAGTTAAAAGAAGAAAAAAAATAATTTTTTAAATTTAATTTAACATGCAAATCAGACATAGGCAGTCATCTTGGAGGTAAAGTATATATATTGGATATAATAGAATCCAGCAGGGGTTGTACCGTAATGAGAGAAAAACTATTGGTGTATGGTGCATCGGAATTCATAGTAAAATACAGTCAGTTTGGTATGGCTCAGTAAAAGTCATAGTCACGTAGCTATGGTCACTGCGTTTAAGTTACAAATATAATTGAAAGTAAAACAATGTTCAGCGATTTGATATAGCTAGCAAGGAAGCAACATCTCAATACAAGTGAGCTTATGGTAATAGATATTAAGTATACTACTTAAATAGAGTCCTAGCTTCCTATATGGGAGAAAATAATTCCTGGTTTGTGGAACATTCTGGAATTTTGCGTAGCCTTTTTATCGCAGTGTTTGGATTCTTTGGACTACTGTTCTCATATTCAGTGTTATTTCACGTTGGGAAATAACACTGAATGCAACACGTGAGGGTCGATGTCACCTCCGACCTTCTTTAAGAATCTCTGATCTTCTAGTATAATCTTCGACTTTCTTCATGTACCTTGTTGAACTCAGAAATATGCACGGAATTTCAAACGGAACCTTTTATGTAATCCACGGGAGTAACATCCTAAGCCATTCGTAATTTTATTTTGAGTGTCATCCACAACGAGGATTGAACTTTTAACTGCGAAAAAGATATAACACCATTGAATTCTACTAAGTACTTTATCCTCTATGCTGCATATCGTTGCAGATCTGGCAAGATACACTCAGATAAAGGCTGGAGGTTACATTTGCTTTTAGGACAAGGAAGTCACCACTTATCAAGACCTTAAGGCCACTCGGGGATAAGGGTCAATGAGTGTAAGGTGGTTAATGAGACAACACCATAGTAATCGCTAGTGGAGGAAATTTGGTATAAGTTGACTATTTAAGGGGACAGCTCAATAAGAACTAGTTTACATTAGACGAAGACACCCATATTTTAGTAAGCTTGAAAGCAACCCAGCGAAACAGAGTTTCACAAGCAGGCAATTCTAGGAAAGAATTGATCATAGAATTTGCGTTTAGATTTAGGCACAAATAGTTTTGGGGGAAATTATTGATAGTGGTTGAAGGTAGACACATGTTTTTTTTTGTGTGAAGATTTGGCAAGTGGGGCCCATAGATAGAAGCTCAAATGACCACTTATCCTGAAAATAATGATAGAATAGAGACAGGCTCGAATGAAACATTGTGTTATATGATAAATCAATCCAAATAATACGACAGATTTTTTTACCTACAAATAAACATAAAATCAAAAATTTGATGTCAAAGTGCAAAAAACGTCACTGATTCTCATTTGCTTTGACTCTTGTTTCAAACTAATACCTTTGGTGTTGTTTGCTATAGCGTCGTAAATTTTCAGCCATATTCTCACGACAAATGCATTTATGGAGTTTCCACTCCCATGAAGAAGACTGCCAATGATTCATCTTCCTCCCGTAACGGTCTGGCTGTACCTTGACAAAATACAGCATAATCATGTTGATACAAGCAATGTTGATCCTGGTCATTACCAAATTGATGGTAATTTGGGAATAGCAGACCCTGTATGTAGGAGAACGTTGACACCTCCTTGCAAGAGCTGCAAAAGCCTAACATTGTTATCTCCCCTGATAGGGATATACCTGCGACTGGGGACTGCTTGTGAATTTCATATTTCCCTGAAACTTCCGCCTTCAGAGGAAACAGATTCAACCCTCATAGGATGAGTGCCATTTCAGTGGTAGTACTTTGTCATGTACGTATCTTTCTGCTTCTCATCATGTTATCAACATTTTTACATACTCATGTGGTACTTCTTAAATCATGACAGATAACCTGCAAAGTCAATGTCTGACTTTTTCCTCATCCAGTACAGCTGGGTGGGTGCTCCAATCACTAAGGCTCAAGAAAAAGTCTCTAATCTAATAGTTTCCATACAATTAATTATCAACATTATGGTTTGAGTTAGTTTTGGATCATATTGGCATTACTATTAGAGTTCATGTTGGCATTGCAGTTGGGTTTGCATTAGCAAACTTTTTAGTCTGCCTCAAGAGATCTTTTGCTTTTTTTTTTATACATGTTTAAAAATAAATGGCACATTTATCATAAACCATGCAAACCCCACAATTAATACAATGAAGTTTCAAATTAAGCAAGTCAATCTTAGATTGTAGATACAACCTATAAATAATTAGAGTTATTTCCCTTGAACCAAACAAGATAGAGTTATCGGCCTTGAAGAAAAAGGGCAAAATCACCATAACAATTTGAGAAGTAAACAAAATGTGTCTTGCATTACAGATTTTAATTATCACGTAACCAATGGCTTCTCCATTATCATTTTGTTCTTTAAGTTGTTGAATGAATTTGTTTAAGATTACACGTCATTCTCTGCTAATTTCTGAGTTTGTATTAAACTGATAACGTATATCACCAGAGGCAACAGAAAGTTTGAGATGAATATGGTCACTGCTTTACGGACGTCAATGTTTTTCCATTAAAATATTCCTTCATCACAACTAATCCTGATGTAAAGCCGGCAATACACTGCAATAAGCATGTGCATTTGGATTGAAATAAAAACAAAGCAGAATTAAAGATTTGTAAAAATATAAGTAATTAAACCCATTAAAAGAACAACTTGAGTTAGCTCCCTTTCTATGGTAGAAAAGGCTACATTAAGACTGAAGAAATAGATGGTTATAGTCAAGATTAGTTGCTCATTTTGACTTCCAGTTTTTGAAATCCTATTTTTGGATAATTAGACAAAGTCAAGTGGATAAGAAAGCCATTCTTCACAGAGGGTAAGGGATGAAGATTTCAAATTATCTGAGAGCAATTTAATAGTTAATCCGAAGGGACCATATCTTGCTTCTCACTATCGTCCAGTCTATAGAGCAGAAACTGGATGTCAAAAGAAACACAGTCTTGATCATAATAAAATAGCTCAACCGAAATCATCATTATCATCACCAATTCGATTTAATGCCGGTTTTTCATACTGGCATGTGTTGGACGACTTTAAAAAACTCACATCCAAACTAACCTATCTCTGGCCGCGCTTTTATTTCTCTGCCTTTCTCTTAAGTTTTATCATTTCCTCCCAGGGTTTCCTTTGCCTTCCCTTCTGAACGTCACAAAATCTAGAACCGTGCTAAATCTCAACAGATTTTCGGATTTAAATATGTCTTCCTTAAAAGAAATATAAAACGAATATTTCAGAAAGGAAACTTTACAAAACAAAATGAAAAAAAATTATTTTCCAAACAGAAAAAGCTTTTAAAATGTTATTTTCCATTAGCCATTTTGTTTATATTTTTCTTAAGTCAGGCCTGAGTTATTGATGGAGGTGTTACAATTGCAAAGCTATTCCTCATGAGATTCCAAAACAAATATCTCATTTTAAGCATGGCAACGCGTTGGTCAACACACATTTCTCTTTATGTCAGTTTTTTTTTTTTGTTATCGTTTCCGATATCGTTATTTGTTAAGGTTGTTATTCAAATTAATCCATTTCAATTGATTTCATTTTCTGTTCAGTTGAATGATCGTGAAATAAATTATCGAATCCTTTATCTTATTTAGTTGGATTTCAATGTTTTTTTTTGGGGGGGGCGGATATTTAAACGCCTAGCACATCGAGCCATGAGCATATTGGCAAAGCACACATAACTAAATAATTCAAAACAAATGGATAAATAAACATCTCAAGTGGAAAGAAATTGGCAAAGAAATTCAAAACGATGGTCAATTTGGGAAAAACAAAATATTTTTTTTTAGTGTGTTAAAATGTGAAAAGACTGAAAAACGCGAGAATATAAAGAATAATGAGAAAAAATACCTGAAAATTTTTTTCTTTTTAATTACTTTTCGCAATTATTTATTTAAATTCTTTAAAATCGCAACAGAAAAATGATAAAAGCGATTATTTTTCCTCGGTAAATTTTTCTATAATCTATTCATATGTAAGATCACCATCATCATCATGATTGTGATGGCGCAAGGTGAGAGGAGGTCAACTGAAAATTCACAATGATCAAATCTGACTTGAAAGTTATGTAGTAATTGAATAGTCACTTGTTAAAGAAAGTTTATTTTCACAGGAACTTTTTAACTGAAAATATTTTCATACCCACGAAAATCGTTTCAAACCCACGAAAATCGTTTCAAACCCATGAAAATCGTTTCAAACCCATGAAAATCGTTTCAAACCCATGAAACGTCATAACAAATTTACCAGCCGATTTGAACTTGAAAATTCTTATAAAACAGGAAAAGGCTCGAAAGATTTCTCCAGAATTCTCAAGCTGGTCGCACTCCGAACAGGACCCAAGAAGTATGCTCAACACCCTCTTCATGCCTTTGGGTGCATGAAGCGGAAAGGAATTTTCAAGAACTTACACACAAGACTTCCTCTCTCATACGCATATTTAAAATTTATATTCTTTTAAAAATAAAGAAAAAGAAAAAAACCAGCAGAAAATTTTCTTTTCGTGAATAAAGCTACAATACGACTCGACTAAAATATAAGCAGATCATCATCATTAGTACGATGGTGCAAGAATAAAGTCCAAACTTTGCTCAAAATGAATAACTCCGACTTGGAAGTTGTAGCTACTTCAATGGCGTGCGAAGAGGTGGAGGCAACTAGTCAGTGCCCTTCATTCATTCCAATTATATTCAAACTATCTCTCTTTCAAATAATATTCCTCAGTACTAGGACTTATTCTTGAGCCTTTGGAGCATTCAGTCAAAGAGATGACCACAGAGATCAGCATACCTCTATTAACCACTGAGCTGACCTGTGCATATTTTTTTCATATACTTTTCTCATGTCTTAATAGATATTCTAAAGAGATGCAGGGAACTGGTGATGCCCAATGCCAAATCCGTGATTGTATCCCCCAAGTCCTGGTACAGATTAATATGAGAAAGGGAAATATGTAAGGAGGAGATATTTATTCACTTTACATTTAAACTTCTGCATGTTATTACAGTTAGGTAAACACGAAGCAGGGAGGTAATTCCAAAGTCTAGTAGTTTGAGGGAAGAAATTTTTAGAGTAGAATACTTTCTGGCATCTAGTGACCTCCAGAGTAAAGCGATGGGATGATGCTATTAGATTAGCTCGTTTGGCGTATGTATGTCGAGGGGGTAAAAATGTAATCAGTCGATCAAGGTATATGCGGTTAAAATACTTGCAAAACAGGCACAGAAATGTAACATTGCTGCTATAGGTGTTAGGGCTTGATTATACATCGCTATTAAAAGACATACAAAAAGTGACGTTCATTTTGTTCCATAAACGCACTATATACTTTGAACCACAATGTGTATCATTCAGAAAAAGAACAAAAACATTATTTTTACATCATAGATGTATTTTTAAATATTGACGTCTACGTCTACGACAGATTTTGCTTGCTTCAACAACGTGCATGACGTCTCTCTTTTCAGTGGATAGGCCTTATAACGAAAGTCGTGTCTCTCCCATCTCCCCTAAAAATCTTAAACAAATAAGATAATGACCGGCAACGGTATCGCAAACCAAATGCGAAATAGGAGACGTTTCTTTATCCAAAGGTAATGTACGTACACTCAGCATAGTTGGTTGTGTTTCGATCTTTTGAAATTTAATTTCTGAGCTGTTTAAAAGGTCACTTTGAATGCGACGGATCCTGCTCATCATTTGAAAGGAAAGAAACCCATGTAATTAGACCAGCGACTTGGTGTATTCTATAGCAATTAGGGTCACAAACAATTGGTACTTCCTTCCTGTGACTATCCAGATGGGATTTGAAGATGGTAAATGCGAGTGCTATTATGACAGATTCTGCGAGGCGATTCGGCAAGTTAATAATTTGCCCAGAGAAATAATTGCCTTTAATGTGTAGTCTTGTGAGGCATTTAAAGGTTCTATAATAATACGAGTAAACGCTACTATCCCTATAACACTAATAAGCATGCTTTGTCTCTCTTTCGTATTATCTCTCTATACTGCTCTCTCTGTTTTACTATTGGCTGTGTCAAAATCAGTGTGATTGGCATTCAATAAAAAAGCATGAAAATCGTCACTGTTCCTATCATTTTTTTTTTATTACAGTAGTATAACAAAAATAGGTAGACAAAATAAAATGAAATAATTTAACATATGGTCTTGATTTGCTTTATTTAGCAATATAATATTCTGATGGTTTCCTAGTCTGTGCGTTACACTTTAAAAAAGGCCAACTACCAAAGACCAAACTGCTTCAAAAAATAGCTAAATTTGCAAAATGTGCCTTTAAAAAAGCCAATCCAGCAACCTTAGACAAGAATATGAGAATGACCTCCCTTTGATGTTGCCTCGTTTTCGAATATCCTCTATACAATATTTTACTTGTTCATTCCTTAGTGTTATGCTTTGAAAAAGTATAAATTCTATTTTTGAAGGCCAAACTGCTTTAAAAAAATTGACATTTGCAGAAGTTGGCTTTAAAAAAATCCAATCTGGCAACACTGGACAAAATATGAGAGTGATCTCTATCTGATTTAGCCTTATTTTTGAATGTTATCTACATAATATTCTTCTCGTTCATTCATTACTTAATCCATGCGTTATGCTTTGAAAAAGATCAAATACAATGTTTGAAAGCTAAATTGCTTCATAAAAAGGCCAAATTCACTAAAATTAATTTTTAAAAAAATCCATTCAATCTTGCAACACTGGACAAGAATATAAGAGTGACCTCCCTTTGATGTAGCCTAGTTTTCGAATATGATTATAATAGTATATGATCATTGTTGTAATGATGTGAGAAAGGAACTTATATTTTCGAGATGCAGCGATTCTTCATTGGAGGAAGAAGTCAGCAAAACGTTATGTAAAAAAGAGAACATTGGAAAGAAACAGGGCTAAAAGTAAAAAAACAGTGTCAGTCAAGAGGCGATGGCCTGAAGGAGTAAATCAAAGATGATCTCTTACAGTGTGATTTTATTATTTGTATTAAACAATGTGACACAATATACTTTCTAAGGATTTGTTAGTACTTATTAATTTGTCTCATTTGGATCAGTTCTATATTCAAAATACAATAGACACCATTTTCAGAGAAATATCAATAAACTCATATTTGTTGCGTGTTATTAGTTTTCCTGTCCCCCCACCAAAAAAAAATCAGGTTTTGCGCCATCCAGAAAATATTAGCTTTATCAAAACATATTTGTTGATTAAATATGTTTCTCATTTCATCGACATGCCATGGTTCTGCTAGTAATACTATTTGCTAATACTAAGTAATGTTAGAGTGATTGAATCAACATGGGGTGAGATGAGTCGAGAGGAATACAGAGATATCTAAAAGAAAGATAGGTTACTTGTTCAGTTAATTACAAATTACAGCTAATTAGAATACATCTCACAGTTTCTTATATCTCTATAAAACCACTATCAGGTAATGCATGGAATATCATTGCCACACTTGTGCCTCAACCACTAGTATATAATCCGAAAAAAGGTCTCCAATCCAATAGGTCCTGTACTGTTAGCAAAGCTCAAACCACTGTCCCATCGCCACAATGTTGCATCCCAAATATTTACAAGTATTTTAATGGAATATTTCTGACAAACTTGTAGCTTTGACGTAAATACCCCCCCCCCCGACTAACCTGACAAGCAGCAAAATCCCACGCCTTCATTGGAGCAATCCGCCAAAGTTGGATAGCGTTCTACTCTGAATGTCTCTTTCCTCGAACTGCTAAACTTTGGAAATCCCTCCCTGTTTCCTGCTTCTCTGACTATACTAACATGCAGAAATTTAAATATAATTTGAACGTCTCAGTGGTAATATAAATATTTTTTTCGAAATTGGTGTGCTAACTCACTACGTGTCACTTGGGACTTCTTGCCCTTCACGTCAATTTAAATTCCTAACATTAACTGGTGAAAATGTATTTTTACTGAGAAATGAAAATTTCCTTTTCTTATACAACCACATCTTCCATACTGTTACGAATAGGGTTTCTTTTAATTTTTTTAAATTACTAATAAAATGGGGAGTATTTTTTATATTGTAATAAGATCCGGTGTTATTGGATCCCAACAGTACGTTTTCCACAATTCATCGATTTTGTGGATGGGATTTAATGACTTGTGTGGGTAAATTTTTTTCCCATATAACTCAAGTCCCAAAGTGATGCATATTTTAGCATCGATCTTGTGTGATTAAATCTTCTATGATATGTTTGCATTCATATGTTCAATGTAAAATTGTAACAAAGTCACTTTGTTAGCACTAGCAGTCATATACAAAAGATCAAGCCAGTGTATGATGTGACGTCACAGCAGAGATAAAAAGGACACACGTATTTGAAGAAGCAAATTTCGGAGGAGTGGTATTCAAGGCATTGCCAGTGTTCAGAGAAGCACGTATTCAAGATGTGATGATAGGAGAGAGAGCAGAAAATGATGTGTTCTAGACACAAGGAACAGAAAAGACACAAAAGAGCGAAAAGGGATGTGTTCAAGACATGAGAGAGCGAAAAAAGAATATGTTTCAGACACGAAAGAGTGAAAAAAGGACATTTTCAAGATGAGAGAGTGAAAAAGAGATATTTTCGAGACATGAATGAGCGGAAAAAGACATGTTCGAGACATGAGAGAGTGGGAAGGGACGTGTGCCAGACCTGATGAGTAAGCACATGTTTGTGATGTGGGCGATGTTACAGCCAAGACAAAAAGTCACACACAGCCAGAAAAGGAGAAATGAAGCCTTTAAATATTTTAAAAAAGAATGCATTATTGGAAATGCCGGATATGAAATCTTTCATTAAAATAAGAAAATGAGTTGAGTTTTTCATGTCCTCTGTTTAACAGTAACCAAAGGCCAAAAATAGGTCCTGCATATGACCTTAAACTATATTCGATGGTGAGGTCCCAGCTTGCGGGCTTTGGTGAGTGTGGAGCCACCCCTTAATTTTTATTGCTCCCAGGTCCACTCTGACCGGGAGTGTTAGTACCTGTTAGGGTCCCAACTATGGGCTAAATAGAAACCGATTTGAAAAAAAAAATATATTAAAACTTTTTTAGCAAAATAGCTGATTTCGGCATTAAGTATCCTGAAAAAGGTTGATATGCCGTAAAACAAAAACAACCAACCAATATAAAATATTTCCTTGATTGCAAACCTCTCTGACAAATAATATTCAACATTTAGAAAAACAATTATTAATTCCTAGGTGTAGAAATGCTACGGAAACTTCTGGGGTGTATTGGAAATTTATCAGTGTTGTTGGGTTTTTAATGCTTGAAGAGTTGTCTCCCATGACCCTTAGTTCAGTAATCTAAGCTTGTTTGGTTTGTTATCGTCAATATAACTTCCAGTATAAATTCATTTAAGGAAGAAAAGTATTTTTTCTTTATTTACTTTGTAATTAACTTAACAAAGGTTATTAATTGACCCAACAAATGTTATGGGCCCAGTTATTGACGATGAGAAAAAAAAATTAAACACGTTTGAATATTGTTTTTGACAATCTGGAATTTTAAAATAAAAGTTTTTGCTGTTTATAAAAATAATAATTATGGATGCAAAGTTTAGTGTTATCGAGACACTATTTGATGAAATGAACTACTCGATATAGCGAATTCAAGTTAAAATGACCTTGATTAAAGATCATGTCTCGATAGAACGGAATCTATTCCAGTACAGTCTTGATGTTCACGCACACAGAACATATATATTAAGGAGAGACCGTCCGTTAGCCACAACTGTTCTTTCAGCGAAAATGTCATTGTTATATTTAATTGTAGATCCGACTGATCCCATGATAGTTTGGAAGAAATTTGCTCCCCAAGACCATCTAAAAATGTTTATTAACCCCACCCCTTCGACATTATGATCGATATTTGTTGACATCATAGTTTTGGTTGATTATCAACTACCGCGTGGTGGGTCCTAATGTTGAAAAATTCTTATTTGCAGCATTGAAACAGCTGCAAACAAATGTGAATGCAAAATTTAAAAGAAAATTTTCTAGGCGTTGCCCGAGATTGAAGTGGCATGTAGCAAAAATTGCTCAATATCCTAAGTATAGCAGGTGTCTCCAAACAAAACTTCATTTGTTCTATCTGTTACTATGGCCCGAGTCTATGTTAATCTACAAATTACCATTTATTTTTTTAAAATCTGTCATGTTTACACTTCTCATTAAAGTATCCCTTCTTTCCTGACAGGCGCTAGAAACAAAGCTGGCTTCTTGTAGAAACTTTGGAGCTGGTGGCGACCAGTCGCATAGTGGTCTCGTAGCTAGTGGCAGTCCAATTAATTTACCTCGGTAAGTACCAGCAGATTCTATTCCTCTACTGCTTTTCTAGATTCAAAGTCAAAGCCTGCTTCAATTTGATTGGATTCATCTCCATTTCAACCTGAAATTCTTGCTATATTTCCATCTGATGCTAAAACCTTTCTTTTTTCTAGCTGCTTTGGCAAATATATGTAAGATATTTGTTATTATGGAATTAATACCATTTTTATTGCCAATATCACACATTGGTAGTCATTTTGCATAGTACTAAAGATTGCTGACTTTGTATTACTTATATTGTTCCAGTTATTAAAAAAATGTTATATGGACTTGTTACTCTGTAATATGTTTCGTATATAACTGGTCCAATCCTGCTTGATACTAAAATAATTATTTGTTAAACTGGTATATAATTGTAGGTTGTTTTGTTTAAATCAACAAATTGTGGTTTCAGTCTAACTTCCTCAGGGCCAATCTATCATTGAACAGTTATAGATTCGTTCTGAGCTGGTTGTACAGACTGAAACCATAACGTGTTTATGTATGCCTAGCAACACACACACATATATAGTTATATAATGCTAGTCATATAGTAACTGACAATGAAAAAAACTGCCTCAACTAAATAACATTTGGCCATTTAATACAAGCTTGTAATACTTGTCTAGTTCCCAAGAAATATAGGCCGTATATTCAAAATGTGGTATATTAAATATCTATTGATGTATATAAATTAACTCGACCTCTGATTAAAAGTGGGAGATATTAGTTGAACTAGAGAGCAGATAAGATTCTGGAGAAATGCTTCCCCAACGGCTAACAGAATCACCACAGAATATGGTACATGAGTTCTGAAGTGGAGAGCTCCATCATTTAAGTGTTTAATGATTGGGTGGTGTCAATCAATGTCGACTGAATTTCATTCTAAGAGGCTGTTTATAAGGTAAAGAGAGACAGTTAGAGTTCAGCAGGATAAGGTCGAATTTGAGAGAAAGAAAGAAAAGACGAAATAAAAAAGAGAGAGAAAAAGACAAAACAAAAAAAGATGGAGAAAGAAAGAGAATGAGAGAGGTAAAGAACAAGAGAGGAAAAAGAGAAAGTAAAGAAAAAGATAAAGAAAATGGGAGAAGGCAAAGAGGGGGAGAGATAAAGAGAATATATAGAGAGAGAAAAAAGAAAACGAGAAAGAGAAAAGAGAGCGAAAGAGAAGGGCAAAAAGAGAGAGGACAAGAGAGAGAGAGTGAGGACAAAAGAGAGAGAGAGAGAGGTGGAACGTACAGAGAGGGGGAAGAGAAAGAGAGAGGAAAAGGAAGAAAGAGATAAATAAAAGAGAAAAAAGAGAGAGACGAAAGAAAGAGGAGAAAGGAGAGGGAGAAAGAAACAGACAGAAAACGGAGAGAGAGACAGACAGAGAAAGGAGAGACTAAGAGAGGAAGGAGAGAGCAAGAGAGGAAGGAGAGACCAAGAGAAAAAGGAGAGACCAAGAGAAAAAGGAGAGACCAAGAGAAAAAGGAGAGGCGAAGAAATTAAGGAAAGATTAGAAAGAATTAGAGTAAGAAGATGCAGAGAGAGAGAAAAGAGAGAGAGAGAGAGAGAGGAGAGAGAGAAAGGATAGAAAAAAGGAGAGAGAGAAAAGAGAGAGAACGAAAGGAGACAGAAAGGAGAGATAAAAGAGAGAGAACGAAAGGAGAGAGAGAAGAAAGAGACGCATGTAGAACAAGAAGATATAGTAAAAACGAGAGAAAGAATAACAAAATCAAGAGAAAGAGTGAAAGCTGGGAAATTCCGTGGAGAAAATCATTCATTATCACTCGTACAGACAGCGGATATAATTCATTTAGTGATCCATTGTCCAATTGTGGCTATGAATAGCAAGATGCAGCATCACACCACCGAGGCCATGACAACTTGATGCATTCCAGCGCTTACAGTATTCTCACACCTCCTCCCACCACCTACCATCATCACCGTCACTGATTCAGTAAAACTGGTTCTCACTTTTGGCAAGAATTCACTGCTGCCTTCAAGCTTGTAGAAGTTTTCTTGGAATTTGTATTGGGTAAATACTTTAGTGGTGGTCTTGCTCAAGTCGAAGCCACTTCCACACTCGCTTATTTGCCATCATTAGGGAAGGCTATTGACAACATCTTGTAAGTGCTCTTCATGTCTATCATTTACTAGTTTATTCAATCACACACTTTTATGATCAGATAACTATCAATAGGATACATACATATATACATATATATATATATATATATATATACACACACACACACACACTATGTATATAGGCAGTATTTATTCACTCTAAAAATAGGTTGACCTCTATAACTTGTAGTCATACCATCTATCTCTATTCTCCCTGAATCTCCACTTTCAAACATTTAATAAAACACTAAACATAATCATGACTCGTTGGGTCACATTTTCTAATATTTTTAAGTCTTTGGTTTCACCTGAAATTTCGTAAACTGTGGCGTGTCTGCAGCAAAAAAAAAAAAAAAAAAATACTGCGAACATATACTAGAAGAAAACAAAAATTTGGAAATAAGTAACACACTATTCACTATGCATATGCGATTCCTACAGCTACGTATCTAAAAAGAAAGTGGAGCTATTAAACCTAGCATAGTGATATGGGACAAGAAAGAGAAAGAAGCAACCTACCAAGGTCTTACCTATGACATGAAAAGAAACTGGAATCTTAGGAAGATCTCCATCATTCCAGTAATTATAATAGGAACCGGACTCGAAAAAGAATTAAAAAAAAAAAAAAAACTACCTCATAAATATACCCAATGGATCAAGTGCAAGAGAGATACAAACAATTGCACTTAAAGAGGCGGTTAGAATATTTTAAGCATCTCTTGGAATGTATGAGACAGTCTCTCTCTATCTCTCTTCCCTCTCTCACTTTTCTCTTTTCTTTCTGTCATCCGGTAGGATTCCCCATACTAACTAGAACAAAATGATAAAAACAATTAAAAAAAAAGATATTCTTCACGTATAGCTAAAAGTAATAAGTCTCTTTACCTCTATATTATCCCTAATAATAATAATAATAATAATAATAATAATAATAATAATAATAAGAAGAAGAAGAAGAAGAAGAAGAAGAAGAAGAAGAATGCACTACACCCAAAGGATGATACTGACCGACTCTATGTGAAAAGGAAAGGAGAAAGAGGATTAGTTTGTATAAAAGACTAAATGACACAAGAAAAGTATTAGAAAAATACATGATGCAGAACATCGAAAAAATACGCATTATCATTAATCGGACTACTGTTCTCATCTTGAGTATGATTTTCATAATGTTTCCGTCGATGTAACCTCCGACCTTCTTCAGGTGCATCTTGTCGAACTCGAGAATGCTTCTCTTGAACTCAGGAATTTGGACAGAATTTCAAGCGGAACCCTTTATTTACTTCACGGGGGAAGCATGCTCTTGTTCTTGTGGTGCAGTGGTTAGAGTACTAGGAAAAATCAATTGTAAAAGTGATATTCTCCTGAAGGTTTAAGGTTCAATCCTCAGTGTGGGCAACCGAAAAAATACATTTGCGAATCACTTAACACCTCTATCCAGTCATGGCTGACGGAACAAGAGCATGCTATTCCTGTGAAGTAAATAAAAGATTCCGCTTGAAATTCCATCCAAATTCCCAATTTCGACAAGATACATTGGAAGAAGGTCGGAGGTTACATCGACCGAACATTGTGAAAATCACACTCAAGATGAGAGCAGTAGTCCGATGAATAATAATACAAATAACCAATCCTCATCTAAAAAATTCAGAAACACTGAAAGAATAATTACTGAAGCAAAAGACATTGAAAAAACAAACAAGACAAAAACTGAAGAAACTAGGGATAAAATGAGGAAAGGAAAATGGGAAGAGAAACAACTAGATGGACGATTCATAAGGATGACAAAAAATAAGACTAACGAAAACACTTGGACATGGCTACATAAAGGAAACCTTTACAAAGAAACTGAATCCCTAATAACAAGATAACACGATTAGAACCAACTACCATGAAAGCAAGTATCGACAAGGCACAAGAAACCAGCAAATACAGACTCCATGGACAAAGAGACGAAACGATAAACCACATAATAAGCGAATGCAGCAAACAATCCCAAAAAGAATATAAGACTAGACATGATCAAGTAGGGAAGGCAATACACTGGGAATTACACAGACAGCTGAATCTTGAACACCCAGACAAATGATTCAAGCACAAACTGGCAGCAGTACACGAAAATTAATGTCACAAAATCTTATAGGACATGGATATACAAATAGGTAAACCTATCCAAGCAAGACGACCGGATGTCATAATTATTAACAAGAAGGAAAAGTTTTACCAGATTGTAGATTTTGCCATTTCAGCAGACCACACAGTGAAGCTCAAGGAGATGGAGAAACAGAGCAAATACACAAAAGTGGCTAGAGAGCTCAAAGGCATATGGAAGATGAAAAATGTCAAGATAACACCACTTATAGTAGGAGCGCTAGGAACAATACCGAAAAAGCTTTGAAAAGAGAATGGGAGAGATTGGAATCAGAGGGATGGCTGATAAGATGCAACAGATAACAATAATGAAAACAGCTGAAACATGAAGGTGAACTCTTGAATGCAGAGACTGACACACATGAGCTACACAAATTGGGCATACAGAAACTACTACAGATGTAAGACACAAGGATGCATGGAGTCATGAAGGCTGTGTAGTTATAACTTAACCCCTGCGCCCCTACCTCCCCCTTTTTTGTGTGTGTCACCAAAAACTGGCGCCACACTAAATAAGCAAGGAAGGTTAATGAGGATGGAAAGACCAAGGAGAGAAGGCACTAGCCAGACCTCATCTGGATAAGTGCAAAGAAGACTGGGATATTGGAGAGGCTTTTTGCCACCCAAATTTCAGTGAAGACCAATCGATGCAACCAACGAGAAATCAATGGAAGGTGGCTGTTATGATAACGCAGAATCATCTACAATGGTTATCGAAAGAGGTGGAGAGTACTGGAAATCTGAGGAGACTTGTTGTCACTCAGACTCCAGAGAATGCTACAAGTTGTTCTCAAAGAGAGATCTTTAATGATGGCTTGTGTGAATACTCCTAGTGAGTAAAAATAAAAAATAAAAAATAAATAACAATAATAATTATTATGATGATGATGATAATGATGATGATGATGTATAGAAGTATTCTTATTTACTATCTCTCTATAATGTTAAATATGTAAAGGTTGATATATTTCTATGTACAGGATAAACTCCTAAACTAATTATCCGATTATTATTATTTTGAAATACAGAAATTATTAGGAGGGAAAGAGGGGTGAACGCTTTGTTAAAAGTCTGTTATCTCTGAATGTTGTAAAATTTTAACAATATGTATAAAGCATCAGTTAACAACTATTTTCTAAATTCTGATTTCTTTGAAGTATTCTAAATCATTTTTATCGATCAGAACGAAAGCTGATTATTGCGAAGACATGGGATGCCTATTGACCTTAGTCTTCCAAACACCAAAGTTGTAGGTAGAAGGAAAACGGTGAGCAGAAAGAGAATCCCACAACCTTGCAGTCCTTGGAAAGAAGCTACTGGAATAGGAAGCTGTATTGCAATGAGGTATTAAAATAACGAATTGACGGAGACCTGTAGACCAACGAGTAGAAACTAGCTGGAACAAAGGAAACAGGGGATAGATCAGTAAATTCTGAGGAGCACATGCGATAATAGTATTTGAAGAAAAGACTGAGACTAGCAATATCACGTCCGTGAGAAAGGTTGCAGTGAAGAAGAAAGTGTGGAGCCAATCAAATGACAGATACATTGCTGCAATTTATCAAGATTCTTCAAATAATACAGAATCACCAGCCCAAATATGACAACAGTACTCCATACATGGTCTGATATTAGATTTGTAAAGATAAAGAATAGCCTCAGGTGTGAAAAAGTGTTTAGAGCGACAGAGAGAACCGATTTTATGAGAAGAAGAAAGAGGAATGGATTTCATATATGGACTCCAAGAAAGATTTTATGAGAAATAAAAACTAAGTTTTAGCGTCCATTTCTCATCAACAGCAGAGTCATCCATAAGAATAGCAGGAAGAAAAAGGACATGCCTGCGCTTTCTTGTTGGGACCCTTTAAGTTTTAACCTTAAATGTAAGATATTTTCTAAAATTTAAAAACATTTAATGAATTTTGATCCGAAATTATAATAAGGATTTTAAAAACATATAATGGATTTTAATGTAAATTGGAATAAGGATTTCAGTGATAAGGTTTAGTAGCAGACCTTGATTTTAATCTCTGTAATGGAAAGTAGAAGTGGTATAAAACTATTTTTTGTGTAGTATTGATTTTATCCCGAGACGGGTGTTCTCTTAGTTCTTACATATAAGTAAAGAGACATCATTTTGCCATCTAATTTACATTCGTGTTTGGGATGTTTACAGATACACATGTAAATTAGATGATAATGGTGAAAAAATAAGAGACACTCTTACTCTAAATGCAGAGGCATTATGAAATATTAGAGAATGGTTGAATCAACAGACTGGATGAAAGAAATATGTCGAGAGCCAAGATAAAAATGTGTGATTTGTTCAGTTAATTATAAATTATAGCTGAGTAGAACAATTAAAACTTCAGTTTTTGAATATAACTCAATCCCAGAACTGAAGTATATTTTCACATGTATTTTATGTTATCTCTACTATTATATAAAAGGAACTCTGTGTGTTTGTGTGTGTGTTCCTATGGATTTTGAAACGGCTAGGCCAATTTTTATGAAATTTTGCATAAATATACTTTATGTATTTGGCAGTGTTCTTAGATAGGCTTTATATCAAAATGTCTTCAATAAGTATTGATAATCTAGAAAATTCAATCAAAGAAGGAATAGGCGATTTTGATCAAAGTTAACACCTTATACAGCCTAACATCACAAGTGCATTTGAGAATTTTTATTACAACGCAAGCAGAAAGACCCAACATATAAAATCACTAGTAGGTTCTTTGATAGGGATGCATTCGAATTGATTGCATTTGTTTAAAGCACAATTAAACCATGATACTTTATTTTTGAATTTTAAATTTTAATTCAAGCAATTATATTTATATATATATATATATATATATATATATATAAATAATTTTATAAAATCAACAGCAGGTTCTTCACAGAGTAATGTCGACCACACTGTATTGTTGATTAAGTTATTGCAGGGAGGCATTTGAAGCTTCCTCCTGGTGAGTAAGTTCGGTATCCAGAACTATCAGCTAGGAAAGTAACATCAGATAAGCATTTTGACTTCATTCTCTAGCAAAGATACTTTCTTTCTTCTTTCTAAGTTATCAGACAAACCAAGCTTGAAAGCAACCTCACAACTAGCATTCAATTCTCTAGATTTTAAAATGGTTTATCTGAAAGTAAATCATTACAGAACTCAATGGAGGAACGAAAGTGTTACAAGGTTGGCTAACTTTAGTAGATTAACTCGAGTACAAGGAGCATTTTCTGCTTAAGTTTGAAATAGCATTTTTCAATTGTCTGTCCTACTCAAGTTTGAAATAACATTTTCCATTTGCCTGTTCTGCTCAAGTTTGAAATAACATTTTCCATTTACCTGTTCTGCTCAAGTTTGAAATAGTTTCTCAATTGTCTCTTCTGCTTAAGTTTGAAAAATTTTTTTCAATTGTCAGTCCTACTCAAGTTTGAGATAGCATTTTTCAATTGTCTGTCCTACCTAAGTTTGAAATAGCATTTTTCAATTGTCTGTCCTACCTAAGTTTAAAATAACATTTTTCAATTGTTTATTCTGTTCAAGTTTGAAATAGCATTTTCAATTGTCTGTTCTGCTTAAGTGTGAAATGACATTTTTCAATTGTCTGTCCTGCTCTAGCTTGAAATAACATTTTTCAATTGTCTGTTCTTAATTTTGAAATAACATTTTTCAATTTTCTGCTCAAGTTTGAAATGAATTTTTTCAATTGTCTGTTCTGCTCAAGTTTTAAATAGCATTTTTTAATTGCCTGATAAGCTACAAAACTGAAAGAGCATTGTTCGTTGGTCACTAAAATTCTACACAACATTTTTCATAGTTATACAATCTTTTTCACTCACAGAAAAAATCATTGAGTTACATTACGTACTAAATCACGATTTCACATTCATGCAAGTATCCATTTTAAAACATACAAAAGTTCATTTACTCGGTGACACGGCTTCAAAACCATTAACTTACATAAACTGCTGCCCACTTACAGGTAGATAGCCGCATGTTTCATCGCGTGCACACTCAAATGTACACATTCAAAAACACTTTCCTCCTTCATTACATATATACACTTGCAACATATGATTTAAAGCTATAATACAACAATCTTTTTTCTATTGATTTTGCTAAGATTTATTTATTCATGAAGAAAAGCAGAAAAGTATCTAATGTATCAATAGCAGAATAAATCATTAAAGAAAAAAATAGTCAGTGGCTTAGGTAACAAAAAAAAAAAAATCGAAAGTTTTATGCCTAATTTTTCTTTTGGTATTAGACAAGGGATTTGGAAGCAATCAAAAATGTCTCCAGGAACGCAGACGAGAGATAGAAAAAAAAAAGACACACCTATCTGTAATTCAATATTTTTGGCAGATTAGTCCAAGGTTGGCAGAAAAATCAAACAATTCCTGTTAATATTCTGTGAAACAATGCAAATGTTTTAGGTATTTTCTTCTTTTCTTCTACTCTTGATGTGAGGAAATGAAAAAAACGGCAACGAATATTCTTAAGATGCGTTCATTAAATTTGCACGTTTTGCAACAAAAGTTTTGTTTCAAACTTAAGCTGAATGGACTAATGAAAAATGCTATTTAAAACTTAGGCAGAATAGACCAATGAAAAATATGATTTCAACCGTGAGCAGAATGAACCACTGAAAAATGCTATTTCAAACTTAAATAAGATAGTGTATACTTGAATCTGCACGTTTTGAAAGGAAAATTCTATTGTAACCTTGAACAGAATAGACCAATAAAATATGCCATTTGAAACCTGAGCTGAATAAACAAATCATTGTTATTTCAAACTTAAGCAGAATAGACTAGTGAAACACGCTATTTAAAACTTATATAGAACAGACAAATAAAAAGTGTTGTTTCAAACAATATAATATTCAATGTAAAAGATTAAAATTAGGTTTCATTGAAATAATTTGTAACATTAAGATGTTAAAAATTATTTCAACGTTTCAATTATTTCAAATTTTTAATAAATATCCACATGATTGAACATATCTGATATTATTTTAAGTAAATAAATATATTTTGTTATACATATATATTACAAACAATAACGGGGATTTGAGAGATACCTTAAAGGTCGGTCATGTGCTATTCTTCTTTGTTTGATTTTAAACCGACGATACCAATGTTGCCCTGGTATTCTGTAATATATATATACATATATTTGCGTGTATATGTGTGTGTATATGTGTGTGTGCGGGTGTGTGTGTGTGTGTGCTTTGGTTCGGTTTACTTAGAAACACTATTTAAATTTTGACTTATCAATAAAAGATTATATATATATCTGTTATGCATGCATACAATAGGAAAAAATGAAAACGTCATTTCGAATTCAAGTTGGAAAGACGAATGAAAAATTCTATTTCAAACTCACGAAGAACAGGTTCATGAAAAAAGCTTACTTCACACTTCTACAGGACAAAATAATGTAAGTATAGACTAATTTTTTATCTGTGCCTAAACCTAAGCGTAGATTCCATGAGCAAAGCTTCTTTCTTAGAACTGCATGCCTATGGAATTGTCTTCCGTTTTTCTGCTTTCCAGCTGACTAGAATATGGTTGCCTTCAAGTCTAACATAAACAAGTTTTTGATGAGCCGTTCCATATGAGTTAACAAATTTACCGAATCTCCATTACTAACGGTTACTATATTGTCCAATTTCTACTGTACACTCTTTAACCCTTATCCTCGATTGGCCTCCTGGCCTTGATAAGTGGTGATGCTTATGTAAGAAAAAAAAAATTAAAAGTGCCATTTTAAACACGGCGGAACATCTATGAATTTCGACAAAGATTATGCTAGATAATTATGTATGACAGACTACCGGAAAAGATCCTGTTATATAAATGTATGAACATATCTAAGCAGGCCATTACAAAATAAAGCGTGATAGAACGACAATCCTACTATTTCAACATTAAGCATGACAAATAGATAGATATAATTTATAATAGAAGAATTTACTAAAATGTGAAATAAGATAGTCTATTCTGCATATTTCGTGATTAAAACACTTTCTCAAAATGAACGGTGACTGATGGACTACACTTCCCATGGAGATGCGAAGACGCGGCTATAAAAACAAGAAAAATAACACAGACTTAGAATTGATGTATTTCCTAAGAAGATCATTTGTTTTAACGTAACCAGTCAATATGTTTGAATGCTTAAGACGGTATTTATATCCTGTAGCTGTATCTTTAATTCATACTTCTTCTATCGAGAAGATACAACATTTCTCATAGCATTTGTCTGATAATGGAAAATAAAAACGGGGAAAAAGATATGTAAGAGATGGAATCAATACATCATCGAATATCACCATCCGCTTAAATTTGCTTTTCTTTACAAAATACATTGCAGGCCATTGACATTTTTTGACGCCATCGTTTGTATTGTTCGATTTATTTTTTTAGTTCTGCTTCTTGTATTTTGTTGCATATAACTTCAGTATTTCATTGTGATTGGTTTGACTTATATACCAGAATAAAACTTGTTTATGTATAAGTAAATATCTACTTTCATAAACAATTCTGCGTTGAATCTACAATTAACGAGAAAACTTAAATTTATGTTTCAATGGAATAGTTTCTAACATTTAAATTAATAAATACCCATATAGCCGAACATATCTATAATCTGAGGTTAATAAGTATATTTTGTTTACACACAATATATATATATATATATATATATATATATATATATATATATTTATATTATAAAAATGAGAATGTGTGTGTGTGAAGGCATTTCTCAACCTATATACTCAACGAATTATTGATCTACAGTCTTGAAATTTGGTATATAAAGTAATCAAACATGTGAAAAAATGTTTTAATCGGTTTTCATCTTGGAAAAGAGTTGTTAAGTGGTCACAAATTGAAAAGTTGGAACGCTGGGGTGATCGGATTTTTATCTGTTTTCATCTGTTTCACGACCGCGCATGCGCAATTGTGAAACATGACAGCTTCCTTATGTTAATAATAAGTTGATTTGTAAACACTTTTTAAAAATCATGTCAAGCTGATGGTCTGATGTTTATTGCGCTTGGTCCGCTGTCTTTAGGTTTTGGTTTCGCTTTTAGCTTGAGTATTTTTTTTTTTTTTTTTTTACTTACAGAAAGTGAACTGTTTGTATTTTTTTCACTAATACTGACAATTAGCATAGATATTCCGTAAAATTGAGTAATAGGAAAACCTTAAAAATATCTTAGTTACCCCTGAAGATTGAACTTTCTGTATGATTTACAGACACACACTCCAACTCACATTCCGAATCTTTGCAATGCAGAGCTAACCCCTTTTTCCTTAGTGGAGAAAAGGAAACAAATTTAACACTGGAGGAAGGTTGTAGGTTACAATGACCGAAACGTTGTGCCAATAATACCCAAGATGAGAATCATTGTCCGAGTAACCAAAACAATACAAACATTCACATCTCATCTCCAAAATTCAATTTTCACATGCACATGTCTCAGTTTCTTTCCGTATGTTTAAAAAAAAATTTTAAGGGAATTTATCGTTACTTTTAATACCTACGGTATTTCTGTTTATAATTGATAAGAATTCTACATTAATTGAAATATAATATGTATGCATATTTTACGACCGAACAATGCCGGACAGCCTGGTAGTATATATATATATATATATATACTCTTCGGAGTAGTTTTTATTTAACAATCAGTGGTTATGTAAACGTGAGATTGTAGGTTTACAAAATATTACTGGCAGTAATATTCTATAAGTTATCCCATCTAAACGAGAATTGCTCGATATTCAAGATAGAGCAAATAAATTAAACTGTAATTCAATGAATTTCAAAAAACTCTTATTGAAATGAAATGAAGTGGTTGAGTTTCATATCAAAGAATTTTTATTATTCTAAGCAAGACAAAGAATGTTTTAGAAAGTTTATCTCCTTAACCTATAGGGTTTCGATGTCTACCATCTCATCAGAGGAGTGAAAATATTAGCAAATAGTTATAAAGGTATGCACCCTATTTGCTAAAGTCAGTGAGACATGGAAAGTCAAAGTGAAAATAAATTTATACAAATCCTCCTGCTACAGAACTTCTGATAAATTTATTTTCACTTTGACTTTCCATGTCTCACTGACTTTAGCAAATAGGGTGCATACCTTTATAACTATTTGCTAATATTTTCACTCCTCTGATGAGATGGTAGACATCGAAACCCTATAGGTTAAGGAGATAAACTTTCTAAAACATTCTTTGTCTTGCTTAGAATAATAAAAATTCTTTGATATGAAACTCAACCACTTCATTTCATTTCAACAAGAGTTTTTTGAAATTCATTGAATTACAGTTTAATATATATATATATATATATATATATATATATATATATATATATATATATATATATATATATATATATATATATATATATATATGTATGTATACTAATTACACCGATGAAGACTGAAGGATCGGTCGAAAATTATATACCTGTAAAAAAGTTTTTGATTTTTTTTTCATAATATTATTTTGTATACCTGCACGTCACCAATTGAAAACGAATAAAGAAAAATTATAAGCTTTTATACTTTTCGTATTCTTTTTTATATATTTCCATTCATATATATATATATATATATATATATATATATAAACTTATAAAATAGTTATCCGCGGACATGTGTTCCACTGTATCTATAACTTATCAATGTGGCTGACTATACCAGGGCTGTGATCAGGTGCACGTACCGTTACGCTATGGAGCCGAGGTTGAAATTACATCACAGTTTTATCACTTTTAGTTATGTCGATGTTTGTTAATTTCAATGATAATTAAATTCGGTACGATTTATTTTTCCATTGGGAGATCGGGAGATAGTCTCCCTTAGATCTGATTAATCACTCCAAATTTTTAGGATGTAAACATGTGTATGTATGCATATATAATGTCATGTATCAACATAATAGAAATATATTTTATGTACCAATTTTCAGTATTTACTTCAATAGTGCTAAATGCATGATTAGAGCTAGCAAGGTATAAATATATGGCAATTTTGCTTGACAATTCCCTATGGAAATGAAATGCAAAGATTCTCTGTAGCTTAATTGCTATGTATTTTCATAAGTTTCTCTCTCATATGTGTGTGTGTGTGTGTGTGTGTGTGTGTGTGTACTGATCTCACTGGCCACAAGAAATACATTAACAGACCACAATGGACTATGAAGAGAGTCATAAAGGGTGGTCACGTGCTGTACTTTTTTGTTGTATTTGGAACCGACGGTAACGATATTGTTCCGGTCTTCTGAATATATATAGTGCACGTGTGTATAGGACGTTTAGGTTTACTTAGAACCACTATTTAACTTGTCAATGTAAGATTATGTATACATATATGTGTGTGTGTGTGTGTGTTTTGATCCTTCGAGACGAGATTTCACAATTTATGTATTCACTTATTAGCAGCTGTAATCCTCATCTTTATGATGTTGTTGTTTCACCACGTTTCGGCTAACTCATCCTCTAGCCTTCTTCTTTGGGGTCTGTGGTGCAGGGGATAGAGGCGTTGAATCTCTACGAAGATAGTGATTTCAATCCTATCACAGCAGGATTAGTTGGCCGAAACATGGTGAAACAACAACAGCTATAAGGATGAGGATAACAGTCCACTAAAGAATAAATATACACACACACACGCACGCACGCACATATATCTATATTTATATACATATACGCCATGAATATAACGATAGAGTAGAGAAAGACTAAATAAAACAGAAGGCCACCATTAGATTCTAGAAACCTTTGATCTTCGCTTTATTTTCCTAGGTGTTGAACAGCGAAGGCTTCCAGTATCATTATTTTAATTTTTGGACGATTCAACAGAGGATTGAACTTCAGTTTCCCAGGTCATTAACAAACACTAACTATTATTCAAAATGTGATAATGTAATCTTCGCAAACAGATTGACAATAACAATGATTTTATAATTAGCCATAAGCCCCAACGGTATCATCCAATATTTTAGCAGAATTTGGCTTTAAAAGGTTGATGACACATTCATATAAATATTAAGAATGGTTTAGTGTTAGCAGTTAACCCTCCGATAACACAATATTCATCAGAGGCAGTTATTATGAAAAACACCCAGCTTCCACCAATTGACGACACTGGACTTCATTTTAAACTTTATTTTGATACTAATTTTTTTTTTTTTTTGCATGGAAGTTACCACTTACTAAGGTTCTACAGGCGGTCAGTTCTAAGAAAGAAGTTTTGTTCATAGAATTTGCGTTTAGATTTAGGCACAAATAGACAAGTGTTTTATGTGGACGTTTGTCAAGGTGGTGGCATAGATTTAAGCTCAGACGAACACTTGCTAAGCAAATAACGATAGCCATAATAGGTTGAGTCAATCTTAATTTATAAAATTCTAAATGATAAAAATAAATTTTTTGATTGCTGTATTATATTGTACATAAAAATAAATCCTCAAAGTCTGAAACTACATTGATTCCAATAGTAAAAAATGTTGTTTTCATAGATTTTCAATTTTAAAATATTTCAAGATTCTACAGACATTTTTTGAGGATATGATCATCACAGGCCATGGTCAGCGAGGGAGGGATGGGGGCAATAAAAACAAATAAAAATTTTCATGGAAAATGAAATAAGTTTCAATGGCACTTCTGAATTTTTGCGATGAGGGATGATTGTTTTGCATTTGTTTTCTCATATCAGACGCTAGATAATAATGTATAAAAAAATTAAAAAAAATATCTCGTAGAAATTTAAATAGATAACATGGGATAACCTGTGATTTTACAATAATATTTTATCAGCAACTTTAGTTTCATACATTTTAGGGTTATAAGAACTTACAATTGATCTGATTAAACTTTAACCCTTTTTTTTTCATTACAAATAATCCAGAAATAATAACCCCCAGTAATTTGCTTGATATTTTTGAATAATATAAATTTTGAAAATTTATTTTTAACTTAATCTAAATAGGAAACCTCAGAAGTGTAGAGCTAAACCTCCTTTCCTTTACCAAACATGGACACTTATACACTTGAAGAAGGTCGGCGGTTACATCGACCGAAATATTGTGCAAATAACACTCAAGATGAGAACAGTAATCCGATTAATCCAAATAATAAAAGTTTTTAATACAAGTAACTAGCATTTATGTAATGCTGAAACACTGGTTTTCGTGAGATCATCTAAGTTATGCAATGTTGAGTATGATTTGTGATTAGATTATTGACCATTTGAAAATAGTAAATGCTTTGAATTTTCCAATGGAACTGGTTATAAAGTCATTTTCTCAGATATTCTTGAGAATCGTATGAACCAGTTCCTTACATAAAACTGTGACAAGGTTCAAAAGTGGAGCAAACCTGCTTCCCAAAAGAGTTACTCTGATTGAATAAAAAGACGAAGTGAGAACTGACCTGTTGGTCTTCCCTGTTAAAGCTGCTTCAGACAAATTGCATTAAACCACTTCCTCCTTCACAAAGAAGTAGAAAAAACCTAGGAGGGTGAACCTTTGGACCTTTTAAGACTGAGCGGGGCCATATATCATTTCTACAAAAAGACTGATGGATCCAGCAAAATTAAATGCTAACAGCATCTCAAAATGAACTTCAATCAAGTATTAACACTAGGACTGAGGCGCTAAAATGTCCTCTTTCCCTTCAGCATGTTATGCAATAAGATAGATTATCTTTTAAAGCGCTGGAGGAAAAACTTCGAAATTAGTCTTTCTCTGCTTAATCTGGCATTGCTTCTGGTTGTCTTAGATTTCTCTATGCCATTTTTCTTAAGCAACATAGAATCATATAAACTCATGTCAGAGAAACCCATTCGTAATGTGGCCATTGTTTTATTTCACAATGAATTTCCAAGTTTATTTGCCTCACAACAAGGGCAAAGTTAGACACAAGGTTGGTTTTAATGTGAGTGACATACAGTTCCACTAAAGAGAGGCATTCTGGATGGGACAAAAAGTGAAATCTCCAAAGCCAAGAGGTATTTCTCTTCCTTGGACTGACGGCAAAACTACACTTTGAATTGTTTATTTGAACAGAAGATAAATATTCTCATTCAAGATAAATTAGACATTATGTACGAAAAACGGCAGAAAATTGGTGTCCACAAGTGATGTAATGAATCAGAGCCCATCCTCACAAGAAACTGATTTGCTGCTTGAGCCATAAATATGGACTGGTAGAGTAGCTTGGAAAAGACGTTGACAGATATGCCGAAAACCTCACGCTAAAGCAGATTATCAACTACAACCAGGAACACTTGTTCAGTAAGGCGACGTACAAGATTATTCCTTGAAATGCTAACCAAAACCACTCAGCTACTTCGAACATATACATCCTTCTTGCAGGACATATCAAAATTTGATTTATGTCGTCTATTCTCCTCTTAACTAGGATCACTACAATACTATATTTCCTCTAGAGGTCATTTTGCTTCAGATGTCCCCAAATTTGTTTGAAATTTTATTTTTTATAAATTTAGTTATACATGACAGAAATTCATTGGAGTAAAATAGGGGAGAGAGAAGAAAAAAAAAAACTGGTTATTAAGACCTTTCTAAGTAATAGATTGCCGACTGCTTTCCAGTTTGTTTAGAGCCGGAAGCAAGCAGATCAGACTCTAAATGGTGGAGAAGTGGTGGAAAATAGAACCTGGGGATAAAGTTTTGCAGAATGGGTGGTGTCCAAGAAAAGTAGATAGTGAAGGAGGGGGGGGGAGGACAAAGTATTGAAACCTAAAATTTTAAACCCTAACTTATGTGCACTTTCTTTTTAGAGCCATGTCATCCCCTACCTCGGGTATTGGGTCGGCTAGAGAATTATGGTGCTAAAGAGAGACACCACTTTGACTGGCGGGTATTAAATTTCCTTGTCATAATTCGTACATTACATTGTTTGTGTTAATTTCAATTGAAAATAACAAAGATTGTCTTTCTATTTGTTATGTCCAGACTTGCAAGTGAAAAGTGGCGAAGGTTATTTGTAACTTTTGGGCAATCGGCCAGGCATGGGGGAGAGTCAGTTGGGTGCCAGCCTGACCGCCAAAGAGAAGAAATAGGCAAAAATTGGCTTTGAACAGAAAGATTTTGGTCACAGCCTGAAATTACAAGTCAGGTGTGTGTGTGGGGGGGGGCATCAGAAAGTAAAGTTTGAAAACCCACAACAAATCTAAATTGATGTTTTGAAACGAAAAACACCGAAAATGGCAAAGTCCTTTAATCGTCGGCAGATATATTATTAAGTTGTCTCTTTTATTATGTATTGCTTTTAGATTGATTCGTTCAAAATGGCTTTAATTGGTTGATAAAATAAAGCTGAATTATGTGCCGACAGATCGTTCAAAAATGCCACTGAATGATGGCTGACCAAGTGGAAAGGTCACATAACACCAAATAAAAATATTGATTACAAAGTTTCAGAAAGTAAGCTGAAAAGTCAAGATTTCAGTGTTATAACAATCAACTTTACATTTTCTTTAGTTTTTATATGAATTTACGCACCAAATTTCCGTGAACATAGCTTCTTACGAAATTTGCATCAATTTTTGGAAGCCTCGGAACTTTGACTTCACTTTATTTTGTACTTTGGTCCTCACATTCAATATTTTTGAAAAGGAGGGAAGACTTGCTGTTTTCTGAGTCAGAATATATCCATATAACACTTAGCTGAATTTTGGCCTTGAATTCACTTTGTTTATAATGAACAATTCTAATCTTTATTCTATTTCCTGTACTATCTGTGACTGTCAATCAACAGATAGAGTAAGATAAACGAAAGTAATAGATACAGTATAAAAACGGAGGGGGTGCAAACAATGCATAGTGTGAGAGAGTGAAAGTGAGAAAAACTTAAGAGCTGGATTATTTAGTGAATTAATAACAAATTAGGTTAATTAGTACGATTTAAAAAAAAAAAAGCTTTTAGGATATAAATGAATCCTAAAACTATTTTGGAAACATTTTTTATGATTATAAGTTAATCATAAAAAACTGTTTCCAAATAACACTTGGTTTAAAGCGAAGTGCTTTAGTATTGGAATATATATTTAATAAAATAATTAAAAATTGAGAGTATACACTGTTAGATGTAGAAATATTTTGACATTTAAATGTTAGATCGAAAGTCCCAGAAAAGGTGGCACAGAGAAATCTATTCAGTGAATAAGACCTTATATAACACTAGATCTTTGCCTGTCAAAAACGGGCAAAAGTTATAGATCGTTGACTTAGAAGAAGTGCTTTATGTTAAACTTTGAGAGCAAATGTGATATTGTAGTAGTGACTAATCCCTATTACTCCTTAAATGTGCATCGAATGAATATCATAATACTCAATTCGCTGCACCTTATAACAAAAAGCATACAAAATTTCAACCAGATCGGTCTAGTAGTTTTCAAAAAAAAAAAAAGTTGAAATGGACAGACAGACGGACAGAAATATATTATAGATTTGGTTTTCTAAAAATGTTCAAATTAACCTTAGGAAATATTTTCAAAGATGTGAACAAGCCTCTTCTTTAAAAAAATATTTTCGTTGAAAATGTAATTGTAATTCAAAAGTTAAAACGGTTGAAGCTAAAACAACGAGTTTAGGTTTGGAAAGGTCAAGGGTGAAGCCAATCTATTGCCAACTTACCAGAAACAAAGATGGCTGGCATCAATCAATTATACGAAGTTGAAAAGAGAAGGAATTAGAGAAATTAGCAGTTCTAATGTGTTATTTAGATATTTTATTATTTTTAATTCTGTGGCATGCGTTAAGGAAAGAAAGACTGAGATATTTTGGGTTTTGTTTTGCTCTTGTCTATTGTTAAGTGCATTGTGGTTCATTTGTGAATACTAAAATAGAAAAAAAAGTTGTTGTTTTTTCTATTTGTTGCTTCTTGAGATGCATTGTTCTGATTAGATTTTCTTAAAGAATTAAGAGAAAAAAATTAATATAAAAATTTAAAAACAAAACTGACTGGAAACAATGTTTTCTTCAGCATTCACAATTATTTTGTATTAATCATGGGTTGAGAAAACTAAATATTGCCAGAAGTAAGGATAATTTTATTATTGAATACATGAAAGTTTAAGAAATAAAAAAATAATATAAAATATATATGAATGAAAACAAGAACAGATATTCTAAAACGAGTCGATTAAATGTACACAATTTAAAATGAAAAATAGATACTGATCCAAAACCTAACCCAAAGTCGCGTCAGCATATGCTGGAAAAGTTGCTGGAAACTGCAGTGTTAGACGACAAATTAAAAATGCTAAAACAAAGCCTTAACATAATACGCCAATCTCTAAGAATTGCGTTCCTAAAATAAGGACAGCGAAAATGGATACAATTAATGTAGATACGAAATGGAAGTCACTGAGCATGAAACAAACTACGAAACCATATAGAAATATTTGATTTAAATAATTATTTTAGTTTTAGTATCATGAAACAACAAAAAAATAAACTTATTTTTCTATTTTTTATTGTTTCGTGTTAAAACAAAGAAAAACTTTATTTAAAGAAATGTAAAATATAAAAATTTATTATTTTTTTTATTGTTTCATGATAACACAAAAAGTATTAAAACTAACATTTTTGAAATAACCTATTTCTGCATGGTTAATATTTCGTTTCATGCTTAGTGATTCCCGTTCCGTATTTATATCAACTGTATCCATTGCCACCGTCTTAATTTTGGAAATGCAATCGCTAGGGATTCGTGAGAAGACTTACCGTAAGATTTTTTATATGAAAGAATTTTCTTTCTCAAATATATTAAACATTTTTTTAACAAAATTTTCAAAGAAATAAGTTTTTATAAAGACATAAACATGGAAACTACTAAGAACGAAAATCATTTTTTTTTTCTTTTTTCATTGAAAGTATCTAAGGAGAATGTTAGAGCTGAATTTTACCTAGTATCTTATCCAATACGCCGAGAGTATCTTCGGGAGGTTGAAGGTTCAATCCTCAGTGTGAGCGATACTAAGAATACAATTGCGAATTACTTAAAACTTCCGACCTGAGAGAACGAGAGCATTCGAACAACATGGATTGAATAAAATGTTCTGTTCGAAATGCTATGTAAAATTCAAAGTTAAACAAGATACACCTATAGAGCACTGTAGAATACATCGGCTGAAACGTGGTGAGAATAACATTCAAGATCAGAACAGTAGGCCGATGTATCAAAATAAACGAAATTATTAATCCTTTTCTCCCAAAATCCATAAACAGGATTTATTTTATTGATTACATATTTTATCCGATACGATAATTTTTTCACTTGCATTTAATTCATAAACGGTTATAATTTATAAACATTCTGGGATGGTCATTCAAGCTATTAATAATGAAGATTAATATATTCTTTAGTAAATGTCTATAAGAAATGTAAGAGATATCATTCGTCAGCTCACACATTATATATATATATATATATATATATATATATATATATATATATATATTGCTCGTAATTACATTGAGCTTCTTAAATAAGGATTGTTATATATTATAAGGAAATAATATATATATAATTCAATAATAATAATATATAATTCAATTATTTAATTAATTAGAATGTTTATTTATTCATTTATTTATTGCAGACTATTATCTCCTCCTTTTAGTTGTTGTTTCACAACGTTTCGGCCAAGTATTCCTCTGGCCTTCGTCAGGTGGTAACCAGAACGGGATAGGAACTCCGAATCTCCTAACTGGATTCTCAGTAATTACTGCCTTCCGTAGTTGTTCGTGATGAGACGAAAAACATCGTTGTTTTGTTATTGTTTGGAGTATTCAGTCAACAATAAATTTGATTGTAAATTTCAATTTACAGTTTTTCTTTTTTTTCTTTGATGATAAGCTCTACTCTCTATTATTTTTGTACTGATCTGTTTTTTTTTTGTTTTGGTTGGGATTAAAATATCTATATATAAATACTTGGTATTTATATATAGATCGAAGTTTACCATTGTTTATATATATATATATATGAGGGGCGCGCAATAAGTAATGCCCTTGACTCACTTCCCATAGCATTAGAGCAACGAAACTTGGCACAGTTATTAGTCTTTCTCTACATAAGAACCACCTAGAGTTATGCATTTCTCTCATCGTTTGATGTAGCTCTGGAGACCGTTTTTGTAGAACACCCTAGGTTGGTCCTCCAACCACGATGTGTCTTCAGAAATCAAGGTTGCATCATCTGGGAAACGCTTTCCTTTCAAAAACAACTTCATGGTTGGGAAGAGATGAAAGTCAGAGGGTGCAAGGTCAGGAGAGTAAGGAGGATGGGGCAGGATTTCATAACCACACGCCCGTGCTTCCTATCTGGCGACATGCGAGTTGTGGACCGGAGCGTTGTCCTGCAGGAGGAGGGTACCTTTGCTGATTTTGCCTCCCCTTTTGATTTTGATAGCTTCCCTTAATTTCCTCAAAAGTGAAGCATAATAGGCTCCTGTAATTGTGGTACCCTTTACCAGGAAATCTGTCATCACTACTTTGTCCTGGTCCCAGAAGACTGTGAGCATGACCTTGCCAGCGGAGGGCTGCACTCTTGCCTTCTTTGGAGGTGGTGAGTCCAAGTGCTTCCACTGCATTGACTGGCCTTTGGTCTCTGGATCATAGTGATGGACCCAGATTTCATTCTGTGTGATTAGTCTTTTGAAAAACTTTGACTCATCTTCTTGGCACATCTCCAAATTCATCCTCGAGCACTTGACATGTTATCAGAATGGTGTGAGCAACCTGGGAATCCATATGGCAGACACCTTATGCATATGCAAATGGTCATGAATGATAGTTTCCACAGACCCTGTACTAATCTTAACATCTTGGGCTATTTGGCGAATAGTAATGCACCGATCTTCCAAAATGGCAGCCCCAACTTGACGGACAGATGCGTCATCAATGGCAGAAAGGGGGCGACCAGGTCTGGGAGCTGTTTCCACAGACTTCCGACAATGTTTGAATTCACGATGCCAGCGTTTTACAAGGTCATATGATGGGGCATTATCACCATAAGTTTCTTTCATTTCATCAAAATGTGCGTCCTTTCAAATACAAAGACCAGATCACTGCTCGACATTCAACAGGCTCCATTTCACACCTGACTCAGTTCAAACACCTGTAAAACAGAAAGCACAATTACTTCAGAGCTGTACTTTGCCACATAACCCTTAGAGATATAAATCATTGCATATGCAAAATTTCAGCTAGAACAGACAACTGGAAGTGAGTCAGGGGCAATACTTATTGCACGCCCCTCGTATATATATATATATATATATATATATATATATATATATATATATATATATGACTAATTCATTTACTCACATAAAATTAATATACGAAAGTATAGATTTATGCGTAAACGTTAAGTGTTTACTTCAAAAGTGCTCAATAAATAGGTAGAGCTAGTTAGTAATTTATAAAATATATATGGCGATTAAGCTACACTGAATATTTGGCGTTTTATCCACTCTAGGATTCCTCAGGCTTATGCGCGCATTCTGTGGTTGTTTATCGTTTTTACATGGTCCTCTTCTATTGAGGATTTAGTTAGCCAATCAGCTTTCTTTTTATATGGTCCTCTTCTATTGCGGACCATATAAAAACGATAAACAACCACAGAATTTGCGCATAAGCCTGAGGAATCC
This sequence comes from Euprymna scolopes, assembly GCF_053919585.1. Lineage (NCBI taxonomy): Eukaryota > Metazoa > Mollusca > Cephalopoda > Sepiida > Sepiolidae > Euprymna > Euprymna scolopes. The sequence goes on from NC_136485.1 coordinate 108,952,112, forward strand.
TAGAGTGGATGAAACTCCGAATATTCAGTGTAGCTTAATCGTCATATATATTTTATAAATTACTATAACTATATATATATATATATATATATATATATATATATATATATATATATATATATATATATATATATATATATATATCCATTAAAATGTACATAAACAATTACATAAACAGACTGGTTTTACGAGATCACTAAAGTTAAATGACATCGAGACTGGTCAATACCAGGTAGGTGACCATTTGGGAATACTATGCACTGTACATGGTAGAACGACGACACGTTTTTATAATCATCTCTCATGATCGGGAAATGCATGTGGCTTATGGAGATTGCTTGTGTTTTCAGTATTTCTCTTACCTATTTCTTTAATTCACATGCAAGGGAGTAAATCTCTTCCTACCATCAAACATGAAATGCTTCAACACTACAATAACAGCATCACGCTGGAGTCATCATTTTGCATTGCTGCTCTTGGTTTTTGATAATGTATTTTAGTGATAGTAAAGTCTTCGAAAAATGCCAATAACATCGCTAACAATTAATATAAATGTGGTTAAATTTACAAATGAAAAAAATGGGTAAAAACATGTTCTGAATGTGTAACTGATTAGCAATTGCTAAGTCAACAAGAAGTTCGGAATGAAACAAGAAAACATGAAGTAACAAAGAATAAATATATTTATATCAGCATTTTCACATGATGTAAGATATACTTTGAAAGACCAAAATTTTTGGAGAAGTTTTAAAGTTCTTGAATAAGAAATATACAAAAGCGTCAGAAACTATGTTTCAAATTTGTGTTGTGTGTATTTGTGTGAGTTTATCTTCTAGTTGGCTGTGTTCACTAGGTATATAGTATCAGACTTGATGGGATTTGTGTAGGTTGAGAGTCGAGTCGTGTCCGATGTGTCACTTGGGAAGAATTCTGAATGTATGATTAATGAGCTATTTTTTTATAAGAGTTTCTAAGGTAGCATCGATTTTTAAATCTCACACAGGATTGTTACTTTTGGAGTTTGAAAATATTCTGAGTTCTGATATAATCTGTTCCTGTGAAAACCAACTTACCTTTGAAGTGATAAGGAGAGTCAATAAAGACTAAACGGAGAAAGGAAAAGGGTAGGTATTAAAGACATTTTCTTTTTATCCTTTGTTCGGAATCCCATCTCAGTCTTATTACAAACTGCAAATTAAACACAGAGTTGAATTCAAACTACAGGGTGGCCGAAAAGTCCCAGGACACTGGCCGAAAAGTCCAGACAACTCATTATGGGGTTTAATTAAAGGTCAAGTTTCTGGTATTAGATACAAAACCACTGATCAGCTAAAGCATGCGATTATTGCAGCTTTTGCTAGCGTATAAAAAGATGGCACAAAGAAACTGGAGGCGAATGGAATTGTGCAAGAACAACGAGGGCCAACATACTGATCCCCTAGACCACTAAATTACTCTAGTTGTTTTCTGCTTTGTTTCTAATAAAGTTCTCTTTTTTTGTTGAATATATATGTTTTCTGTGTGTTTCATTAAAAAATACTGTGTTTTATTAAAAATATATGTATAGTGTCCTGGGACTTTTCGGCCACCCTGTAGATGTCTGTGATCAGAATGTCCGTGTTCTAACCTCTTGACGAAGCACCCACCCTTTTAGAGTTATTGTTTTACAATATCCAAAATATCTCAAATTAAATTTGGCAAGATTCTACTTTTTCAATAAGTTCGTATTGAATAGTATACATTGATTCCATTTAGTCGCCTACCCACAAGCGAAATTTACAAATAAACAAAAGCTACCGACATTTACAGTCCGATTTGGTCAATATCGATCATTGAGCCATCAATGTTTCTTTTTTTTTGTGGGAGGAGACATCCTTTCAACAGTGGTCAAGATATTGTACCAATTACTCGGGGAGAAGTCAATGGTAATTTGCTGGTTGAGAGTGTCTTCTGAAATGGCTAATGACCACGGGACAAGTTGGTCGACTGCCAAACTGAGGGGAGTGTAACTAGTATTTAGAGTGAGTTACTAATGAATCTTCGACAACAGTACAAGTATCAAGATTTGACTTGATGTCAGCAAAAACGGAAGTCTATCAACAACCTCATCTGTTAGTAGATGTTCTGATACTTAAAAGAATGATGACTACAAGAAATATTTGCTAAAAATAAAGTTTTATCAAATATTTATAGACAATGTTTACATTAATATGAGAATTAAAAAAATCAATTTTCAAATGGTTTATATGGTGAATCACATGGACGTTTGAAATGAGATTTCATTTTTTTTTTCTGTTACGTTTCAATTTGAAATGAGACCTTATTTGGTGTTATTTTTCAGTTTAAAATAGCATTTTATTTGTTCTGTAACGCTTCTGTTAAAAGCGTTCAAATAATCACTATAAACACAAAATCTCCCTTAAAAGGGACGGTTTGAAATAAAACACTGGATTCTGATTCAGGGTTATAACCACAATCTGTCCCATATTTGTTTTACATTGCACTCGTTTTTTGTGAGATGCTGATGTTTACTATGGACTCAGAGTCCTTTCTAAACAGTAACGGCCTACTGTGTCAATGAAATCATAGTCCATTTACAGAATCAGTAATGTAGTTTTTAAACAAGAAAAAATATTTTAGCTCTAACTAACCTTACCATCAAACGCTTAATTTTTTTAAACATAACTTCACACACACACCTATATAGTCATTCATATACAATACTGTTTCGCTGTATCACAGCTCTGATTATATATATATATATATATATATATATATATATATATATATATATATATATATATATATATATATATAGAGTGACCCAAACGGGCCCCACCTCTAATTAGGTCCCGTTTCTTAGTTTTTTGTCCGAATGAAATGAAACTTTGGTCATAACTAGTTTATTATATTCAAAACCTCACATCCATCAAAACACTAGGGTCTTTGGCCTATTTTTTTCTCCGTTGACTGTAAAATGCTCACAAAAACAATTGAATGTCCTGTTTTTTTGGGGTCACCCTGTATATATATATATATATATATATATATATATATATATATATAAGTTGTTTTTTAGCCTTCCGCTTTTCCTTGACGCAACATACATTATTGACAACATAAACCTGCCACTGTCTTGGGGGAGAAAAGAATGTTTCTTCTGGCCATTCTTACAGTAGTGAGTACAATGAGTTAGATCACTCGCCTCAAAAATGTCTAAAAGGAGACATTTGTTCCAGATCGGAATCTGATTGTTTCCTTTAAAAATTTGCTTAAAGTGAAAATCAGATGCCATTGGAGAAGGTTGTCTTGCATGGATTTCAATAAGAGGTGGGTGCATAACACTAGTGCATGCCTTCATCAGGGAGACAGGTTTGAATTCGTGCTCCTTCCGTAAAGCATGTCACACGTGGTCCTGGGTTCTTCAGAGGTCATCCCGTTAGAATAGCTTAGTCTTTAAAAAGACTATTGGCTGACAGTAGAAATTCTTAGTATTTTGGTGCTAGAGAACCTCCGAGTTTGCCCAACCCGTACATCCCTTTCTTTTTCTTCCACTCGGTCACCTTTCCACCCCCTCTTTCTTCCCCAATGTTTTCTCTCCACATCCTCTAGTAAATCACCCCAATCCCAACTAGAGATCGTCCTGCTTGTTTTCGGCTTCCCGGAGACAGTGGGCGATCTAATACTTAGACAAGGGTCGAGAGGGACCATACTAACAAACCCCAATAGGTATTTTATTTGTTCCAATCTTTTTCCTTTTCCCCACTCCCCACCAGAACTTAAAAAGACCTAACCAAGTCTGAAATGAGGCCACTAATCCAGAGTATACATCTCTGTGCATACATTTCTCATCAACGTCACCTAATCTCATTTATATAAGCTCTATTATTTTTGGCACAGTTTTTAACACAACAGCATGTCTTTGATTATTTCAATGCACTAATTAGATGGTCCAACACTGTAATGAACCCATCCTGAGTGAGGCATTCATCCAGTGCAAGTTCAGTCACAATAACAATGCAATTTGCAATCCCCTTTGATCCATTCGGGCGGAATAAAAATAGGAGGCGTTATTTTTGGAATGCCCTTTTTAGTATTATTTAGTTAAAACTTAATAGAGAATAATTTTTTCTTTTCACTAAAATTTGGTGACTCCCACCTTCTTCATATCAAATACGGCAAATATGATGGATATCAATGCAGCAAAACCGATCACAAAATGGTGATCCCTACAGCTGTTATTAAATAGCTGTGTAAACTAGATCCTGAACTCTGGAAAAACAATGTTTATTTCACTCTTTATTTCCGTTCATCTTGGACTTTTCCTTGTTACTGGACCTAGGCAGTGGCACATCAGATTCCTGATCCTGATGCTGATTCATCCCGGATGGGTTGAGCCAGCCTACTCTGAAGCAAGTTTATAGGAAATATTAGTTTCATAATCGATCGACACTTACGTCAGGATAGACGATTTTGCCAACGTTAGTTCTTGCAAAGAGATGTCGCTATTCTCCCACATACAGCTCCTTGTATTCCAAAATAGTTACCCATCTCATGCTGATCAGGTTGAATATCACTTAACTGGTGATTATACAAGATTCGTCTTGGTAATTGCAAAGATCTTGTTTCATTATAAAGTTCCCACATTGTACAAGCATGCTCCAGAAACTGTCCATTGTATCTAGATAGAGACAAAGGTCAGAGAGTCATCGCAAACTAAAACACTTCAGCAAAAATTGTAAATTATTGAATATTGATTCAGACATTGGCTAATCTAAATTTAAAAATTTTTGAGTGTTATGTTTATTAAATGGCATTTTATTTTTTTCTTTGTAATAACAATTTTATATTTCAGTGTTGAAAATAATATTTGTCGTTATCAGACTGCAAATCAAACAGTCAAATTCTCAGAAGTCGTGGGTAACATAGTTCAAATTCTTTGTATTGAAAAGAAAATCGTATTCATTAAAAACTGGTTTGTTTTTAAATGATTTCATGAAACTGAACGGTGGGTGCGTGATTGGCTTCATAGACAGATAGATTTAGAATGAATACTTTTTGGTATTAATCTTAATTTTCAAATATGTAGCAACAAGCGCAACTACTCGAAGTATAAGATTTTTAACATTTTTGGTTTGTAAACTCAGTGTTGATTGGTTGTAGCAGTCAACTTTTTCTTCTGCCTTGCCCAATAGACGTCATCTTTCTGGCAAGCTGAGCACATGACAAAGTGCATAAAGGTTAAGCGACGTCAACTCTTTCTCTTTCTGTTCTGAATCTCGGACCAGTAACACTCTTCACAGGGCTCGGACCCATCCCTACTTCTTCTCAAGAGATGCAACAGAACTCATCCAGGCCTCTGTGTCCAGAGGTCGATTAAGACGAGAAGATAAAGAGTCTATTGTGGCTACCACCAAACGATAATGTCAACCACACGTACATGAACTCCCCTTCTCCAATCGGACTCTCTAATCTTTTGTCCCAGTCCATACATGGATGCACACTCCTTCTACTAACTTTAACATGCATCCATGAACTCTCTCTTTCAACAGGTCTGCCTTATCTTTCTATCTTCGTTGTTATTAAAGGTTAGAATGAGACTCTTGTCTTGCTATTCTACAAATGTTTCACTTTTTATAAAACGAAAAAATCAAATCAAGATGTGGCGTCTTCTATAGAATAATATGCAGAGTATTTCAAAAGTCCTCACTTGTTTCCCTACGCTAGCAGAGTTAGACGCAAGTTCGGAGGGTAATGTGGGGAAAAATCCAGCTTCCTATACAGAGACACTCTGAATGTGGACAAAACTAATATTGCCCCAGACTGTAATAATTTCACCGTCCCTGACTGAAAACAGAAAAGAGTAAATGTAGTATTAAAATAGATATTACATTTTGTTTCTAGCCAAAAAATTAACAGCATTCCAAAAGTCATTACTTTTCTTTGTTTTCTGGTATGGCTTGTATTATTAATGCAAAGATGTGTAAAATGTTGAAAAATGTAGACATGCTAATTTTATGTTTAATTTTACTTCTTCATTATTGTAGCGAAATTACAGAATTGAAATATCAAATTTCAAGTGGAACCAATGATATCTACTGCAATGTCAGGTAACACTAATGAAAATATCAAAAAAATACGATAAACGATGAGATAAAAATAATAAGTAATCAAAAATTTTTAAAGAAAATTAGCGACAAGTTTGCAAAAAAAGAAATCGGAGAGTTCTAATTATAACAAAAGAAAGGTAAATATTTTCTAAAAACTGAAAATCTTGAGCTAATTTAGCAAAACTTCATTTTCGCTAATTATATTAAAAACTGGTTTTATTAATAACTAATTTTTTATCGTTTTTCGTAATTTTTGGATATTTTCATTACTGCGACAATTCAGTAGATACAATAGGTTTCACTTGAAATTCAATATTACATTTTTCAAATTTTGCTACATTAACGAAGAAGCACCTTAATATTTGTTTTATTATTATTCACACAAACAAGACACGTTACTACTTTAATGTAAGCGGTTATTATACATACTAAGACGCACTTCTTTCCATCAAATCAACGAAGTTAAGCAACGTTGAACCGAATCAGTATTAAAATGGTTAAACATTTGGGAGAACTAGGTTCTGTATGTGGGAGTGCTCTGTTATTCCATCATTGCTTTTTAGTAATTCTGCAACTTTTGCTTCACAACAAACTCATCATGCGTGCACAATTACAGAAGATATCTATTGTCTCTTAAAAGAGACCTCGTTTATTTAGTTATCAAATCTACATTGAAGAGAGAAAACATATACCAAAGTTCCCTCAAAATTTTATGAATCTCTCTGTGTTTATATATTTACATATTCAGAATCCATTCGTAAGCCAGTAAACCGATTATGAATTTTAAACCAAAACTGTGTAAGAAGTCTAAATGTGGGTTATATTTTGTTTCATTTAGGTTTCTGCAAAGACGGTAAACGAGGGGAAAATTGAATGGGAGCTCTTTCCTTTATTTGTAACATTTTAGCAATAGATATTGGACATGATATAATAAATATTTTATAATTTTCTTTGGAGTATTTTAAAGAATTTTTAAGTTGCATAATATGAGCACGAAAGTTAAATATTTCAAATTTGCATTGAATTTGATCTATATTCATTAGATTAATCAGTATTCCCTGAAATTCAATATATTATTTAAAATCCCTTTGAGCCTGAATCGTGCATTTTAGAAATTTTTATTTATAGAATCCAAATTAAAATAAGGTTTGAATCGGATTAAATGTTGATTTTAATTTTCATAAGGTGACATAAAAGTGGTGCAAAGCTGTTCTGTTTGGAGGAATTAATTTTACCTGTCCTGGAACAGGTATTCTTTCAGTTTAGATATATCATGTAATAATTATATTTTTATGTATTTTCTTGTTTACAATGATATTACAACCAGTTGATTCATATTTTATTATTCCAAACTTTTAGATATTCGGACAGAAGGAACAAATTTTTAAGTTTTTGACGTGCCGATTTAAATGATCCATATTATATAAATAGGGAGATAATAATTCTTCAGAAGAATTCTATTCAGGATCACACTCCCTACTGATAAATAAAAAGTAATAAAGAATGCAAGAGAGTTGTATGTTCAGTCCATCAAGTCCCTAGTAGCTGAGCAGCGGCTTGGTACCTGGGCAAAGAGCAAACAGAATCCTGAACAGAAACGTGTGTTCTATCCCAACTATCATAAATGGACCTGAGGTAATCTCGTCAGCATCACACAAAGCCAAACTCTTTGCCAAGAACTTTGCAGCTAATTCTACCCTTTGCAACCAAGGCCGCCAACCCCAAATATTTTCTCCTGCATCAGAAAAAACGCTATGTTATATACATTATGTACGTGATGTTGCCAAGCTAATCAAAAACCTTGATTCCAGTAAACCAACCAGCCCTGACGGTATTCCAATTATAGTACTCAAACAACTTCAACCAGAACTAGCACCCATCCTTACAAAACTGTTTAAACGTTGTCTTAAGGAGAATTGCTTCCAATCACCCTGGAAAATCTCATCAGTATGCCCTGTATTTAAGAATTCAGGTGATCGCTCATCTCCCTCTCATTACATGCTAATAAGTCTCCTGTGCGTCATGAGTAAGTTGCTGTGTTAAATAGCGAAGTAATCAACCATCTCAGCAAAAAAAAAAAAAATCTTAGTGACACACAATATGGTTTCCGTTCTGCTAGATCTACAGCAGATGTGCTTACAGTTATATCTCATAGGATTAGCGAATCTTTCGACAGAGGCTACCTTTCTAGGGCAATTGCTCTTGACATATCAAAGGCCTTTGATAGGGTATGGCATAAAGGTTTACTTCACAAGATCTCCAGCTACAGCATAGCTGGACATGTCTTCTCAATTATTAAATTATTTCTTTCTGATAGGTTCATAAGAGTAGTAGTTGATGGGCGGAAATCCGAAGCTCACAGTATTAATGCTGGAGTCACTCAGGGGTACATCCTCGGCCCATCTCTCTTCCTGATCTACATTAAAGATCTTCCAAATCACATCCTTACATCATTAGTAGACATTTATGCTGATGACACTACTATCTATGGTAGCACATCTAAGACCGTAAACGACCAGGTTCTCTCCAATTATCTCTCCTCTGATCTTGAGTAAGTGGTACAATGGGGAAAGGAGTGGTTGATTACTTTTAATGCATCTAAAACCAAGCTTTTATGTTTACATCATCAACGCTCTGATCCCCATCTGGCATCAATTGAAATAAATGGCTCTCTTTTTGGGGAGGCCTCATGTTTTGACAAGCCTCTGGGCATGACCTTTACTCCTGATCTTAAATGGAACACATACATTAAATCCATTGCCAAGGCCGTTGGAAAAATGGTAGGATCCTTCTTCTACCGATCCAGTAGATTTCTCACTGCTGATGCAATTCTCTATCTATATAAGAGCCAGGTACGTCCAAGGATGGAGTACTGTTGCCACATCTGGGCAGAAGCTACTAGAAAGGACTTATCCTGCCTTGACAGAGTCTAAAATAGACTTTGTAGCCTCGTAGGGGGTGTCCTTTTTTCTTCCCTGTAACGTCTTTCTCACAGAAGAGATGTTGAGAGTTTGTCTCTGCTTTATTGTTATTTTCATGGCAGGTGCTCAACTGAGCTCCAATCTATGATCCCCCCTCGCCAAACTTTCACAAGAAACACTCATCTAGCAGAAAACACTGTCAATAATTAGCCCCACTCTTTATCTGTGCCTAAACCTAAACGTAGATTTCATGATCAAAACTTTTTCTTAGAACTGCACGCCTATGAAATTATCTTGTTTTCCTGCTTTCCAGCTGACTACAATATGGTTGTTTTCAAGTCTAACGTAAACAAGTTTTTGATGAGCCGTTCCATATAAGTTAACAAATTTACCGAATTCCCATTACTAAAGGTTACTATATTGTCCAATTTCTACTGTGCACTCTTTAAACCTTACCCTCGAGTGGCATTTTGGCCTTGATAAGTGGTGATGCTTATGTAAAAAAAAAGATGATAACCAAAGTGCCCCCAGAAATTATTAAACAGAGATAAAACAAAGCTTTTTGGTAGAAAGGTCAGGTACCGACTGGAATGAATGGAACGTCTGGAAGATATATTAGATACAGTTGGATAAAGAAATAATTGTAAAATTTATTAACGATTCCATGTGTCGAAGTTAATTTGTATTGGTATTTTAAAATGTCAAACATTTAAACCAATAGTTTTTGTTTTTTTTTAATTAGAACTTGTAAGTTTAAGAAGCCATGGGTGGATTCTATTCCAAAGTCAACAAAGGGAGACAATTGATATAAAATAACGGTCTTATTTTGAATTACACTTATCTTTAAAATATATACAGAAAAATCTTTATGATGCATATTTTTTTTAAAATAAACATGTATTTATTGAAGAATTTAAAAACAATTTAGTTTCGACGATGATGGATATCAATGAAACTAAGTTGATTTTAAATGAAGAACGTCACCATATCCAAAATCAGGGATGTGTCAGTATGTGACAATGTTGCACATTACGTTCAAGTGCGTTTATCATTGACTAATAATAAAAGAGAGACTGTTGGCTATTTATGACTGGAACGTGATGGACAAGTCAGACATAGAATAAGATAAGTGCTCACCTGACCTTCAATCTATTGTACCACCTTGTATAACTTTCACAAAAGTACTCGTCTAGCTACAACCACTATCAACAATTTCCCCTATTCTTTATCTATATCTAAACACAAATTCCAAAAACAAACCTTCTTTCCTAGAACTGTGCGATTGTGGAACTGTGTTCTGCTGGCCTGCTTCCCAGCTGACTACAATACGGGTGTGTTCAAGTCCAATGTAAACAATTTATTGTTGAGCCGTCACCTTAAATAATTAAATCCTACCCAACTTCCACCAATCACGATCAATATGCCGCTGTTTTAGCGACCACCTGCACACATTAGCTCTTATCCTCGCGTTATCTTTGCGCCTTAGCGGTGACACCCTTCTAAAACACTATGGTTAGCCTACAGAAAGGATTTGTAAACAATTCTATGGGTGATATCTTTAATG
>NC_136485.1:108965206-109000206 GCF_053919585.1 Euprymna scolopes
CTTCAACCAGAACTTGCTCCCATACTTACGAAACTATTTAAGCGCTGCCTTAAGGAGAAGTGCTTTCCGACTCCCTGGAAGACCTCATCAGTTTGCCCTGTATTTAAGAATTCAGGTGATAAGTCATCTCCCTCTCAGTATAGACCAATAAGTCTCCTGTGTGTGATGAGTAAGTTGCTGGAATCCATATTAAATAGAGAAATAGTCAACCACCTCAGCAGGAATAACCTTCTTAGTGACACACAATATGGTTTCCGCTCTGCAAGATCTACCGCAGATGTGCTGACGGTTATATCCCACAGGATTAGTGAATTCCTAATGAACCGCCCCCTTAAGTAAACACTTCATCAAATCTCCACACTAACGTAATGTACTTGCAATAACCCTTATCCTTGAGTGGCTTCCGGGCCTTGATAAGTGGTGATCACTGTGTAAAAAAAACCCCCAAAAAACTCATTTTGTTTTAAAGTTTATAATAAAATTTTTATAATAAATTTTTATTTTATTTTTTATATATTGGTCACCACTTATCAAGGCCCGAAAACCACTCGGTGATAAAGTGTAATGAGTGTACAGTAGTCACTGAAACAACTGCATATTAATAGGTAATGGTAGAAATGGATTATTTAGTGTTTGGGGGGGGGGAGCTCAATAGAAACGTGTTTACATTGAACTTGAAGACGACCATATTGTAGTCACCTGGAAAGCAGGTCAGTGGAATAGAATTCCACATGCGGGTGATTCTAAGAAATAAGACTTGTTATAATTTTATTATTCTATGGGGTAGAAATGGATTATTTAGGTGGGGGAGAGGGCTCATTAGGAACTTGTTTACATTGAACTTGAAGAACTTAAGTGTAACATATCTTATTTCAATAGTTTTCTTGATATCAACAGTAGTTAAATTGATTTAATAAATTATTGATAATTTACCACAATGTGCCCTTAAAAAGGTTTAATAATTTTCAAGGGAGGTAATTTAAATAAAAATTGTGATATCATAGCTAGCAAGGGAGAAACGTAGATGAATAAGGCTAGAAGAAAACTTCATAGAATGAAGAGGGTAGGAGTAACTGCCCTTTCTTTATTTCTTTATTTCTTCACTCTCACAACTCAAGGAATTTCTTAACAGATATGTCACAGTTTATCAATTTTCGAATAAAATCAACGTCTAATAAATACTCGTAACTGTTATGACCCAACCGGTCACAGATACGTTAAACTGACTTATAAACGACGATGGGTAAAACAGTTTAGCTAGAAATGGCTAACAACATTTGTCTATGCGGTGCTAAATAAGTCGATAAATTTATCACAAGAAATTAGCGGCCCTTTGTTCGGTTAGAGTCTGACAATATATTTCGTGCAGTCCTTTGAAATCTGCCAAGAGAATCAGTGCCAAAATGTAATGCCAAATCTTGAACACAATGTTGAGCAAAATGCAACCAGCATTGTTCAATTGGCACATTATACTCACGACACTACTTTGTCACATTTTGGCCAAATTAGAACCTTCTTTCTTTAGGACTCCACCTATTTCGGGAGACAATTGATATGCTTTGAAAGGATGTCTGCACAATTAGGAGATCGTATTGCACAATCACCTACCGCATTTCTGAATATTGTTTAAATCAAACTGTAAGTAGATGACGAAACAAGAAAAAATGCTGGAACATATCTTATTTCAAAAGTTTCTTCTTCCAAGATTTATTTTTTTGGCAAAGTATAGTATCTGTCATACTTCAATATTTATGTCCTCGGTCAGTAAATCGTTCTAGACTAAGGAATTTTTAATATTTTGTTCCAATCCACTATTCTAGTAGTTATATATATATATATATATATATATATATATATATATATATATATATATATATATATATACGAGTGTGTGTGTCTTTGGGGGGGATGTTTTTTTCGATTATATTTTACTCTTAGCATATACCAATACTTGTTGCTTAGAAACTCAATGTATGTAAAATACAGAGTGGCCTACCTAAAATAGCCCGATCTCTAATCTTCCTCTAATCAATTTTTTTTCAGAGTAAGCGGCCCATTAAAAGTAACCCGATCTCTCTAATCTTTCTTTTAATGACCAACTGACACCACTAGACAAAATGAATTTTTTTTCCCAAAAGATGGCACTACATGCCACACGTCTCACAGATCATCGTCACGAGGACATGACATGTTCACAGAAGAGAGAACAATGAGCAAAGGCTTATAGCCACCACGTTCCCCGGACTTGTCATCATGTGATTTTTATCTTTGGAGAACTTTAAAACAAAAGATTTTTGCAAGTAATCCTCACAATCTAGACAAACTAAAGGGGAACATTACCAACGCTATCAGAATTACCGGAGAAGATCTACAGGCAGTATCTGCAAACGTTGTTTAACATGCCCAGAAATGCAGAAACGGAGGACACTTCCAGCATCTTTTATAGCAGTACAGTTAATTTAAACAATGCTAAAGGTAATTTAAACAATGAAAAATGTTCTTTCTCTGTATACTACATTCTCTTCGGCTCCTTTTAAGTGTGTTACACTGTATAACAACATAGCCTATGTGAAAGAATAACAGTATAACTACATGTCAAGTTCTAAATATTTATATTTCATGCAAAACGGTTCATCCAGCTTTCCACTACATTATACTATCATGCATTTTGGCTTTCTAAGCAAATAATTTCTATTTTTTTCTGAGGAGAATATGCACGAAAATAGTAGGTTATGACATAATAATAATCGATTGTTTCCATGTAACAAAACGGATCTGTAAAATGTACTGAAATTTTAACATGCTGTTTTGCATGAAAAATAAATATTAGAATATTGAATTGTAGCTATACTGCTATTCTTTATATATATCATTTGTGAAAATGTACACCTTTTGCGAATATGTTCTGTTTTTCTTTACATACCAATCCGTTTTAAATCAGAAGCTTAATGTTTGTTAATATATAACAATAGAGCATATATGAATAAATTTTGATAATTTAATTTCACTATTTGGTAAGCATAAGTAAACCTAATAAAAGATTTCATAACGATGAACAATTTCTTTGATTCGATAACCCTATCAACGGTACTACCTGAATAAAATACGCAAATTATAACCATCCAAGAGTCAATAAGTGTAAAACTGACATTATTTTGGCACCCAGCCAAGAAGAAAACAAGTGTTAAAAAAGAAATATATTTTGTTCTGTGTCTTTTTCAATAGAACTGGATTCTTGTTTGGGTTTGGTCCAATTAAAATCAACTAAAAACAAAGGGACAAAAGAACAAGAGACTCGTTTGAAGTGATTTTATGACACACAAAATAGAACACAACAAAAACTGTCCTGAGATGTCAATAATACAGAATTTTCTCAACACACCCAGGGAATTTGTTTAATATTGCTGTGTTTTGTTTTGTGTCTCTTCCAAATCAAATATCAAAAGAAATATTTTTAATAATGAATGAACTTTTTATGTATCTAGAATCCTTGATAAAAGGACTTTATAATGGTTCATACTGGAACTATTATGACAGGAGTTATATATATATATATATATACGTTTTGTGTTTTTTTATTACCGTTTATCTGTTTGGTTACATATGTTTCGGGTGTTGGACCATGTTTACGATCCAACAGCCGCGTCATACCTTACAGAAATAGTTGTTAGTATTTGGAAGAAGTGTTTTAGAAGAAATACGAGAAAAAAATAGGTGGGGGTAGGAGATAAGAGGGGAGGGAGACGGGTATCGACAATACTTCAGTTTTGAAGGTTAAAATACATTAGATTGTATTGTGTGTGTGTGTGTGGGGGGGGGTAGCAGATTCAAGTAGGCGTGGGTGGAGATATATGGATATAGGGAGGTGGAGGTGGAGAGAGGATGGTAAAGAAAAAAGAGAGGGAGGAGTTTCAATTTTTAGGTTTAAAATTTTGACTGCTTTTGGCTTGTTCAGCGAGGTATATGAAGTAAGAGAGAGAGGGAGATAAAGAGAGGGAGAGAGAGAGAGAGGGAGAGAGAGAGAGTAAGGGTTTTGTAGGTGTCATGTGTTTGACAAGTACAAGGTTTCACCTAGAATTTTCGTAGTCGCTATAAGTCGACTTGTTCATTTCAGTTAACAAAGAGTTGTTTTTAGGTAGTTAAGGATTAATACATATGCTAGCGCACGCACAAATCCGCATACATACATACACATACATATGTACATTTCTACATATCTATATAGAGACACATACGCACATACACATATATATAAACAATGTATATGCAGACATACCTGCATCTATATCCAGACATACACACACATACACACAACTCCTATACACATATGCATACTCACATATATACATAGACACATATACATATATATATATATATATATATATATATATGCACACACACACCTACATATATACATATACGTGGAGATATAGATCTCCAGTAAGAAGTAGATGTACATATACATACACACATGTACCCATATACACATATATATAATTACATAAATATACATATTTATAAAAAATATAAATATAGACATATATAGGCATACATACATACAGACACACATATATATATATATATATATATATATATATACATACATACACATATACATATGATTGCAACGTTTTTTCAGACGAGTGCCACTCCCTCAGACACTTAAAGTCCATGAGTCCAAAAATAACTTTTTTTTAGTCTTACCGGTGAATTCACATGCTCAAGCAGGCATGACACTGAAGATGGTCATTGAGATCTATTATTACATGCTTCCAGCATTTCAAGCCTCCACGCATCACAACTTTTTCATCGCCACAGGACAACTTTTATAGACAAATGCCTGAGGGAGTATCTATACACATGATATTACAGAGTCTTAGCTTTGTACGACAGCTAAGTCTCTCTCTCGGTTCAAAATGTCGAAATCCAACAACAAGCAAGAGCAAGATAGCCAGCAACAAGTTAAACTGCAGACCAGCTTAATGCGGGTACTGGTCTCCTGCTTTATGGTTTTTTAAATCAGAGATTTGCGTCTCCTAGAAAGGTTGCCTTCACCATGGCTTACAGGAGTCCTCTCCACCCCAACACACACATATATACATACACACAAACACACACACGGTGCTAGGTTGGCCGTTGACCCCAAAAGGGTTCATTCGCCCTTTGGAAAGTCTTGTTTTTAATCCTTCAGGGAGACTAACTACCCTCCTCACCAAACAAGTCTGGTGGGGGTACCAGTTTAATCGCCAGTGACCCGACCATGAGGCAGGTAGTACTGGGTTATATGGTTCCAGTAGCATATGACATGACCTAACATATAAATACATGAGTGTAGTTAATAATGCGAGATTAGGTAGACGCATCGTTAAGTTCATATATATATATATATATATATATATGGGGTGGGCTTCTAACATGGTGCTTTCGGCAGTGGTTATGTTTAAGTTTATTTTCAGTGTTAAATGTATTGTGGATACAGGCATATACATACAAACACGTACATGCATATAAACTTAGATATAGCTATAACTTTATACACACATTCAGCCATGCATATCCATAGATACACACATATATTCAGGCATTAACACCCAGATGTACGCAAACACATGCATGTGCACATAGATATAGACATACCAATATACATTCATGTATATACACACGACCCATGAGCACATACATTCATACACGTGCACATAGAAACATATACATAAACACACATAAGGATATATATATATAGACCCAATCATGCCCGTATATATACATATAAAGATGCATGTACGGATCTCCAGTAAGATATAAATACATGTGCATACACACACATGTACCCATATACACGTATATACAATTATATAAATATACATATTCATAAAAGTATAAATATACACACACACACACACACGCACGCACACACACACACACACACACACACACACACATATATATATATATATATAGAGAGAGAGAGAGAGAGATGTGTATATTTATACGAAGTAAGTAAAGTTAGGGTAGATAAATAAATAAACAAATAAAGGATAAATAAATAAGTGGGTGTAGTTAATAGTGCAAGGTTAGGTAGACGTATTGTAAGATATATTTAAAATACATGTTGGTTTAATATTTAGGGGTCTGTATTGATTCGCCTTGCTTAGTGGATAAGGATTAATTTATAGTGTCTAAGGGGAAAAAATTAAAATGGGTATAAAGGTTAAAGTTTAAGTTCATATATATAGGGGGGGGGGCTCCTAACATGGTGCTTTGGACAGTGGTTATGCTTAACTTTATTTTCAGTGCCAAGTGTATTGTGGATATAGGCATACAAACACATACATGCATATAAATCCAGATATAGCTACACCTGCATATATACGTTCATCCATGCATATATATAGATACACATATACATACAGACACTAACATCCAGATGCATGCATACACATACATGCGCACATAGACATAGATATACAAATATATATTCATGTATATAAACACTAGCCATGAGCACATATACCCATGCACGCGCATATAGAAAGATATACATAAACACACATAGGGGTATATACATAGATCCAATCATGCCCGCACATACACATACATATACACATGAAGATACATGCACGCATACAGACAAGTAAGTAGGTGCCTTAAAGATAATAGTATTTCTGGTATATCTACAAAAAAGTACATATATATACATACAGATATCCATACAAATTGCAACATATGTACACCCATATAAATGTGGAGAGTTTTAGTAGTAATTAGTGAGTGGGGGTAGTAGGATTCATGGGTAGAAATGAACAAGTCGACTTATAGCGACTACAAAAATTCTAAATGAAACCTTGTCCTTGTCAAACACATGACACCTACAAAACCCTTTCTCTCTCTCTCTCTCTCTCTCTCTCTCTTCTACTTCATATACCTGACAGAACAAGCAAAAAACAGTCAAAATTTAAAACCTAAGAATTGAAACTCCTCCCCACTCGTCTCCTTACCCCCCCCTCTCTCTTTTCTTTATCATCCTCTCTCCACCTCCCCTTCCCTATAGCCATATATCTCCACCCAGGCCTACCTGAATCTGCTACCCCCCACACACAATACAACCTAATGTATTTCAACATTCAAAACTGAAGTATTGTCGATACCCGTCACCCTCCCCCCTTATTATCCCCTACCCCCTCTTTTTTTCTCGTATTTCTTCTAAAACACTTCTTCCAAATATTAACAACCATTTCTGTAATGTCTGACGAGGCTGTTGGATCGTAAACATGGTTCAACATCCGAAACATATGTAACCAAACAGATAAAACGGTAATAAAAAAATAAAACACATATTTGCTCTGCAATAGTATTGAGCAGTCTGTTCAGGTTTTTACTAATTACCAGTTTTACCATATATATATATATATATATATATATATATATATATATATATATAAAATAAAGAGAAATGTTCTTTCATCCACTTCGACATTACCGAGGAGGTTTTCAAGGAAGTATTAGAATTTGCAACTCTTACTTCAGATATATCAGAGGATGAAATGCAGAACAACTGTACTATTAAGCAATGGAGAACAATGGATTAAAACAGATCAGGTTGGTCTTTTTGATATTTCTATAGATCAATAGATTCGACTAAAATGACTGACCAAATGGTATTATAGATCTTGGCTTGTACAGAGATGATGGACTTATGATCATAAGAGACTCCAATGGCCCGAAATATGAAAAAATGAGAAAGATAATCTTTGATGAATTTAGAAAGATTAGTTTACAAGTGGAATTCCCAACTGCAATGATATGCAGAAGTTCAAGTGTAATGTTAACAAACATCTTTCTACTCATCTCCCTTCATAATGACCCCGCTAATTAAGTCCCTAATAGTAGCCCCCTGCTTCAAAGTTGCACTGTGCCTTGTTTGGGGTGAAAATTGAATTTAAAAAAAAAAAATTATATATAACAACCGTTAATTTTTTTAGGTATGATTCTAGATTTAAAGAATAAAATATATGCACCCTACAAAAAGGATAATGCCGACTGTTTATGTGTAAACCCAAACTCAGTCAATCCTAAATCCATAATAAAACACATCACATAGTCTATCAGTAAAAGAATAAAGAATAATTCCTCTAGTGTAGATATTTTTAACACTCAGAAACTGTTCTATGATAAACACTTAAAGACAGTGGTTACAAACATACAAAGCTAGAATATATCCAGCCTAGATATAATACTTAAACACCCAGAAATAAGAGAAGGAAAATGTTTGGTTCACACCCCCTCAGAATTTAAATATCAAAACTAACTTAATCTCATAAAGTGACACTTCCCACCTAGTAATATTCTCAATAAATTTTAAATAAAGATATGGTAAAATTGAGCTACAGCTGCAGTGAAAATTTAGAAAAAATAATAAAGAAACATAATAGGAAGATTGTCAACATTATGTCAAAATTAAATTTAAAAAAAAATCACTATAAAATCTTTTAATTGCAAGAATAAACAAAAATGCCCACTAAATGGAACTTACTTAGTAATCTTGGTAGTATTATAGAGCGAAAATCTCCACGAAAGAAAACCCAAGATATATTACTTTATAAAAAACAAGAAAATTCCATAAACTGCAAGCATCATCCTATAATTTACTTATCCGATATATATATATTCATACATATTAACATTTCAATTTCAAAAAATTTGCAAATATTTTTATATGAATTTTTGCTTTAGAGCAATGGTTAGAAGCTCCGGCTGTCATTTAAACGATCAGGTTTCGATCCTGGCTTAAGGTAGTTGCCTATCTAGCCGCACAGATGAGCTGTGAAACAGCGAAACAGTACTGTACATGGATGATTATATATATATACAAAGCCTTTTGAAAATGTTGATTAACTCAGCTTTTCGGCAATAATAGATATATATGAATGACGCGGAAAATCACTTTTGTAGAATGTGAATAAAGTCAAATCAATATAATGCATGTATTTAAAAATGTTATGTATCAAAAGTTTGGACTATATATATATATATATATATATATATATATATATATATATAATAAAAATAAAATAAAAAGCTATAGCAAACATCTAAATGACTACTTTAAATACAGTTCCTGATTTCAAAAAAATGAAAACCAAAAGATTCATCTGCCTTACTTTTAATGCTAGGTTTATTTTTGGTGTCTTTTCAATTCAATAGAAATCCTCCTAAATTTGCTGATGAGGAGACCGTGCTTACCAAAAAAACTATGTATAATTATTCTACGTGACTTCATGTATACCACAAATAAAAAGCACGGATTTCCGAAACGATCGTACAGATAATTGACTTTGTTGTTGTTCCTTCTTATGAAACTGATTTTTAATTTAATTAAATTTTGATTTTTAAATTTTAAAAATTTTAAAACTTTTAAATTATAAATCACATTACTTAATATTGAATTAGCTCTAGGACATTTAACTATCGAGCTTATTATATATCTAAATTACAACGAGCATTTCCTGTATTTTAATTAAACTAGTAATTTCACTATTACATTAAAATACACTTAGCTCTTTAGACTATTATTCTAATCTCCTTTAAATTTATATATATATATATATATATTGGCGAGTAGGTGTCCAGCTTTGCCCGATCATAAAATATGCTTAAATATAATATTTTTTATTTGTTTAGATTTCGTATATATTATTATATGGGTCGTGATTTCAAAAGTATTTTGTTGCCATCAGCTAGAATCGAAACTGAAAGCAAAACTGTTGCATTCAAAGCTGGTTACGTTACTAATGTACCAACGTAACACGCATATGGACTTATTAAAAGAAACAAAATTAAAAATAAACTAAGATGAATGTACAAAAGGTATAACGATTTTTTTCAATTCTGCCCCAGTTTTTGACCCCCTTAAAAACTATTTTAACCGGCTAAAGACCCATAAACGAACGAACCATAAAAAATCAATTATTTGAGGTCCCTAGCGCCACTCTGCGACTTTTTGTTTCGAACCAGATAAAGTTTGAAAATATGGAGACAGACAGACGTATAGCCTTTATATATATATTATAGAAAGAGTTATGAAAATATATTTACTGCAATTAAGATATATAGAGTTTTCCACATTCATAGTAGGAAATTGTCAGGCTATAATTCATGAAATTAATGTTATCGAGTGTTGTATGTACATGTGGTGTTTACTCTAGTCCGCTAACCAATTAGATTTATTGTTATTCCTTCTCACGGTTTAATGTTTTGTGGAATTTCAATTTTCTCATTCAGGTATATTCTACATGAATAGTATATCTTCTTATAACATTTTACGTGGATACATAGAATAATAATATTATATATTTATATTAATCTGTCGTTTTAAGGGATGCTAGATGCAGGGGGTAAACAGAATAGAATTGTCGGATCTATTTTATGTTACATTTGAATCAACTTGCAAGAGAAATTTTGTACATTTTTAGACGAGAAAACCTATCATACATTGAATAAAATAATCAAGAAACAATCTATATATTAATACAATGTGTCATTTCCTGTGTCACGCTTACATTCGGATCGTTTAATTGCTATGTACTTCCATTTCTTGCCATACATAATTTTACCAAGAATCCTTCATAAGTTTTGGTTTCGATTTCGATTATAGCTGATGGCACTAAGGTCATCTATTTTTTTATAAATAATTTTATCAAGAATTCTTCATAAGTTTTTATTTTGGTTTCAATTAAAACTGACTAGCCTGGATGGCTGGCGTTTCCCGGGTGTGTATTGAGAAAAAAGAAGTGGTAGTAGGCAGGCAGGCTTGAACCCGTACCGCAAAGGAGGAAAAGAACATGATGTCTTTGTCGTAGCATCTATTGCCAAACCAGAAGTGGTGAAGGTTTAAGTTTTGGCTAGTCAATCGAAAAGAGGGGATGACTTTCGAAAATATCTGCAAAAAAAGCCACCACTCTTTGTACAAAAATCCCAATTGAAGGTGAAGGAATTAATGTTTTAAACCAATTTTTTGATATTTGTTGTTCGAAGGGCCGTGCTTCAACACAATACCAATCCCGTGAAAATTCGTCGCCTCTGTCGAAAGTTTTAGGCAGACATACAAACATACATAAAGACAGATAGACAGAAGGGTGAGATTTATATTGTAGACTAGCCTGTGTGCCCGGCGTTGCCCGGGTGTTTGAAGGTGTGTTGAGCTAAAATAAAAGTGGTGGGAGGCAGGCAAGCAGGCTCGAACCCATACTGCAAAGGAGGAAAAGAATGGGAAAAGAAAAGCATGATGTCTTTGCCATTGCGTCCATCCCCAAACCGGAAGTGGTGAAGGTTTAAATTAAGCCTAGTCAATCGAAAAGAAGGGATGACTTTCGAAAATATGTGCGAAAAGCGATACCTCCTTGCAAAAAAGTGTCGAGTTGAGGGTGAAGGAATTAATATTTTTAGCTAATTACTCGATATTAGTCGTCCGAAGGGTCGAGCTTTAAAACAATACCAATCTTGTGAAAAAAAATTTTTTTTTATTAACATTAAACCAAGGTACAAAGATTAACCTGCATGTTTGTACAAGGTACCTCTATGAACAATTACCAAATGTAATTCACTGAGTAACCCATTCAGCTAAGGTTTAATTGTTTGAATCAAGAAAAACTAAGATTGCAATGCCAATTAGTAAAAAGCAAAGAAGGAAAACTGGTCCTTTTCTGCTTGCTATATCGCTTTCTTTTTCTTTCTATTATGGAAATCGCTTAGGACAAGATATGAAGTTATTTGATGTAAGGAGCTAACAAGAACGAAAGCTGATTATTGTAACGACAGAAGATGCCTATTGATCCTAGCCTTGAAAAAAACCAAGGCTGTAAGTTGAAGGAAAACAATGAGCAAGAAGAGAGTTTCACAACCTTGCAATCCTTGGAAAGAAACTACTGGAAAAAAAAGGAAATTATAATAATGAGGTATTAAAACAACGATAAGTCAAATGAGCTGGAACAAAGGAAGCAGGAAACAGATCAGCTAATTCTGAGGAACACATGCCATTATTATGATATATCACGTGCGAAATTTTCAAATGCTTGGTCCAGCCGTTTGTGAATTCATAGGGAACGAACTTACACACAAAGTTCTTTTATATAATAGTAGATAGATAGATAGATTCATGTGAATTCGAATTAGTATCATTTGAATCGTAAGTGTGTATGTAGTTGTAATTTAGCGACTGTAGTGATTAAATATTTAAGCTCAAATTTTGTATTTAATTAACAAATTATAACTTTAAATTATTATTGAAGAAGTTGAGATAACTCCGCTTCTTTTGCGCCTTTTAAAAACCACTCCATAATAAAATATGGTGTTTTTTTTTCACTATTCTCTACAAAGCTTAAAGAAATGATACTCATCGTGACAGATTTTTTTGATGTATATAAAAAATGTATTGTGGTCATAGGAAAGTGTCATTAAGAAAGACGCAACGACAAGGTTTTAGGTAGAAAGAATATATTGTACAAAAAACGTAAATACAAGAAAGGTTGTCAGTATTTCCGACGGTTAGTGAGACAGTGTAGTCTTGCGTTAGGTCGCGATATCCGCCCCTCCCCACGATAATATAAACCTCGTGGTTTATATAATAGCTAGCAGAGTCCATTATGTGTGAATGAGTAAGTCCCCATAACAAAATGAAAATCTTATGTCATACTTATGTGTGACAGACTAACAAAAATGTTATTTTCAACTTAAGTATAACTGAATCCATTCTAGGTCACTTGTTACTGAACTCATGCTAGGACATTATTAGACAGAATATTGGCTGGGAGAAATCTATATGATTCTACTGGCTTATGTGGAGGCTAAAGAGTACTATTTGGAAAGTTAGTTTCAATTACTGAATATAGTAATTTGTCAAGAAATAATCTAATCCTCTGTCTCAGAATTCTCCACAATTAGAAGCTTCTAAACGTATACCTCATTAGTTCCATAGTAGAGTTACCTCCTTTTTTTATTATTGGTTTTAACTAAAGCTTTGTCTTTTTTTTTTTTACATAGGCATCACCATATTATCAAGGCCAAGAGGCCACTCAAGGATAAGGGTTAACGAGTGTACAGTAGAAATTGGACAATATAGTGATCATTAGTAATGAAAATTTGGTAAATTTGATAACTTATATGGAACGGTTCATCAAGAACTTATTTACGTTAGACTTGAAGACAACCATATTGTAGTCAGCCGGAAAGCAGGAAAACGGAAGACAATTCCACAGGCGTGCAGTTCTAAGAAAGAAGCTTTCTTCATGGAATCTACGTTTAGGTTTAGGCACAGATAAAGAGTGGGGGGAATTATTGATAGTGTTTACAGCTAGACGAGTGTTTCTTTTGAAAGTTTGGCGAGGGGGGACCATAGATTGAAGCTCAGTCGAACACTTTCCATGAAAATAACGATACATCAGAGACAAACTCGCAACATCTCTTCTGTGAGATAGAGGTTGCAAGGAAGAGAAAAGGACATCTCCTACGAGGCTACGAAGTGTACTTTGAACTTTATCAAGGCAGGCCAAGTCCTTTCTAGCAGCTCCTGCCCAGATGTGACAACAGTATTCCATCCTTGGACGTACCTGGCTCTTATATAGATAGAGAATAGCATCAGCAGTGAGATATCTACCGGATCGATAGAAAGATCCCACGATTTTTCCAGCGGCCTTGGAAACAGATTTGATGTACGTGTTCCATTTAAGATCAGGAGTAATGGTCAAGCCAAGAAGCTTGTTAAAACTTGAGGCCTCCTGAAGACGAGAGTCTTTAGTTAAGTTTCACGAATTCACTTATTTCCATATGAGAATTTGAATTCTGTTTCAATTTTTAATCTTTAAATGTCTATTCGATTCAGATAATTTGACCGAGTAACTAACACAAGCTGAAAGGAAAAAAGTAGTGCTAAAATAAACGAAACTATTTGTTTAAAAGATTCATTTAGACAGAACATATTTATATTTTTAAATATTAAGAACGTTCTTGTTATTTTAATTTTTTTAAAAAGATTTTTTTAAATATTTCTTATTAAAGTCATGTTTTAAACACTATTATTTGTTTGTTATTTTTTTATATTTTCTACTCCAGGCAACATGGAAGAAATATAAAATATATTTAGAAAGAAACATGATAATATAATCATGGCAGCTGAACAGAGTGCGGCCATTTTGAATCAAACAGAAATGAATGAATTCGACATGAATTTTTCTTTTTCATTTTTGTTGATGCACTGTAATAATTCGATTGAAGACAGAGAGAGGAGGGAGAAAAGGTATAAAATCAATATGTTAATATTTTCTATCAATAATTGAAATGAAAAGATCCAATCACCATCATCAATATCCTCTTGATCATCATCAGTGAATAAAACGCAATCACGTTTTTTTTTTTCTTCTCAATCCTCGATTTCCACTGTCTGGACAGTGCGGCAATGCAAATCTCTCCAGTTCTATCCACATCATGTGACTAATACATTTCTACGAAAGGACCATTTATAGAACATTACATTGAATGATGATTGGACATTATTTTGCTAAATTTTATAGATTTGATTGAAATATTTTATATGGGTTGGTTATTCGTTCTTTGTAATTTCTACTTTCAGGAGAGCATTTATTTTCATTTGATATAGCCAGAAGGTACAGTCTCAATCGATAAAAAAATTATAATAATAGCGACATAATAATACGGATATAATAATAATAATAATAATAATAATAATAATAATAATAATAATAATAATAATAATAAAAAAACATGCTTGTGACCCGTTGGTTCACCATCACTACAATTATTTATTTCATTTTGCTTTCATAAACTGTGATATATCTGTTAAGACATTTTTTTTTTGTTTTGCATAACTAAAAATAATGTTGCTGCAAAGGAAGTGGGCTCCCTCTAATGAGCTAGAAATATACTCACACCTGATAGTATCTAGATCTCTACAAATTAACCCTTCATCAATAAATGGAATATTATTGACACAGTGCATTAACCACAAGTCTTTTCTGTTCTTTGTAATTTGTACTTTCAGAAGAACATTTATTTTCATTTGATATAACCAAAATTCACGACCTCTGTTGATAAGAAAAATAATATGCTAGACATAGTTGTGTCGAAACCAATACAATTGTTTATTCCATTTTGCTTCCATTCTAAAATTCATAAACTGTGACACACGATGGGTGTTCAAAAAGTAATGCCCCTGACCCACTTTCAGTAAACGATGGGGAAAATGCATAACTGGGTGTTTCATATGTAGGGAAAGACTAATAACTGTGCCAAGTTTCGTTGTTCTACTGCAATTAGAACTGAATTATTGAGCTTCCCCCCCTTCTGTTTGTTTCATAATTAAAATAATGCTGCCGTAAAGAAGGCATGCTCTCGTTAATGTGCTAGAAATACGCTCACACCTAACAATATCTTTTATCTTTACAAAGCAACCATTCGCCCATACATGCATGGCATATTGTTTCCACATGGATCAATGCATCAACAACAAGCCGCTCTCTATTGGGCATGGTGCAAAAAAACAGTCTGCAATTTAAGAGAACTATAGCAATAAGTGACCACGGTGGACATGTGCCCTTTATAGAAAAACGTTGTTACTCGAATTTGAAACCCGTCCTAAACAAAAAATAAGGTAAATGCAAAATAAGGAATTATATTGTTTCGCGGTGGCAGTATAAAAATACGTTTATTTTGTTTCATGGCAGTGACTTTTATCTCGTGCACGTGAGGTTGCTGTCAGTTGGGAAGAGGACAAAAAAAAAATACGACGGCTGATTGAAGAAGCGTTAAGCAGAGTTCGAACCCATTTTTTCTTCTTTCTTTGCTTTGGGAATAAGCAAACGTTTCGTTAAACACGAACACAACTTCAAAGTCGAACAAATTTACATGATTAAAATAGGGACTAATTCCTAAAAAAAAAAAAATTTAAAAAAACATCGACAATCTTTCATGGTTTGCACTGTCAACTAAGCTTTAACCCCCTTTCCATCGTTTCAATATAGTATCTCTGTGTTTGTTTTACAAGTATTTTAATGGAATCTGCTTCAATGAACTTGCAGCACTGGTTCATTCTCGATATAAACACCTTCATCTAATCTGACAAACAATAAAATTCCATCGTTTCATTGTAAATGTCTCCAGATGCTTAAGATGGTCCTGTATATGACTTTAATCTATATCCAGTGGTGAGGCCCCAGCTTGCTGGCGTTGGGGAATGTGGAGCCACCCTTTAATTACCATTGTTCCCAGGTCAACTCTGACCCGGAGTGGTAGTACCTGTTAAGGTCCCAACTAAAGGTTTAATAGAAACCGGCTTGAAAACAAGTATATTCTATTTAAAAAAATTTCTTCAAAATGGATTTGGCATTAAAAGGGTTGATGTGCCGTAAAACAAAAACAACCACCCAGATGCTGAAGAACCTTCTACTTCGAAAGTGTTTTCCCTAGTATGGCTACACTTTGAAATTCCCTTCCTGTATCCTGCTTTGCCTGACTGTACTAGGATGCAGAAATTTAAGCGTAATGTAAATGGATATCTTAATTGCGTGATCCATGTAAAAATTAAGAATAGTAGGAAGAATATAAAGTGAATATTTAGGAAAAATGAGGGAATTTGGGGGGTTTGAAAATTTAAGTAAAGAAAAGATTTTGTTAGGTGAGTATTTGATGTGGAAGTGGGGGATTAAAAAATTAATGGGCTTAGAGGTATACAAAAATAGGAAAAGAATGGGGATATTCATAAAAACTAAAGCAAAAAATATAAAGTGGCCCTATAAAATGGGGTGGAGCTTAATGGGAATTACATAACACACACACACACACACACACACACACACACACACACACATTGAGACCCGGCGTTTCCCGGGATTGAATGAGGATTCACCCTCCCAAATTTTTGTTGTCAACGAAATCGGTGAAAGTGCCAATTTTTCAATCAAATTGATTGATTGCCTGCTCTAGTTTAGGATCCACCATGGTGCACTGCGAAAAAATTCATATGCCTCATGCAGTAATATAGTCCACAATACATTGTAGTTTACGTTGCACTGTAGAGAACTCTACTGTTGATTTTATAAAATTATTTTTATATAATGACTTGAATTAAAGTTAAAAATACAAAAGTCAAGTATTATGCTTCAATTGTGCTTTAAACAAAAACACTCATTTCGAACGCGTCACTGTCATATCAAAGAACCTACTGTTGATTTTATATGCCTTTCCGCTTGTGCGGTAATAAAATTTCTCAAATTAACTTTTTTATATAAGGCGTTAGCTTTAGTTAAAATCGCCTGTTCCTTCTTTCCTCAGTTTTTTTATGGTAATCGATACTTATACATAGACATTTCGGTGCAAAACATATCTAAAGACACTGCAGGCACATAAAGTACATTAGTGCGAAATTTCAAACAAATCGGCTACGCCGTTTAGGAGTCCATAAGCAACGAACTCACACACAAAGTACCTTTCATATATTATTATTATTATTATTATTATTATTATTATTATTATTATTTATGCATCTACATACATTTTATGTAAATATTTTCAGTGTTTACTTCGACAGTGTCGATAAGCCTGGCGAATCCTCACAAGGATGAAACGCTGAAAATTCTATATAGCTTAATAGCCATATATATTTTTTTCAAAACATATATATATATATATATGTATATATATATATATCTATGCATTTTGCTAATTCCTACCCTCTGATGAGAAGGAAAGTATTTATTCGAAACTCTGCAGATTAAGGACTATCCACTTATCTAGTGTTTCCTTTTCAGATTAAATATGCTTTCAACTCATTTCAAAGTGTTTTTTAACATGTTTTATTAACTGTTTGCTCATTATATATATATATATATATATATATATATATATATATATATATATATATATATATATATATAAAAGAAAAGGAAGACAAAGAACGACGGTCTTTCAAAATTGGAACAAAATCAAATTAATTCAACAGATCTGTAAAAAAGGAGGGCTCCATATACCATTAGACAGAGTTGCAGATAAGAATGAAGCTAAGTACAGTGTAGTATCACTTATAATTTATAGAACGGGAGATAGTCGCAACATACATTATTAGTTATGTGTGCTAGTTCTAGGGAAGACAAAACCATATTTTTTAGGATTACAACTTAAACCATGGAATTATTTTTTAAGTTACACTGCATTTCAAGAATAAAAGGGTTAGCAATAAACAAAAACAAAAAGCTAGTTGAACAGATAGAAACACAAACTGGTAATTCGTTGTGCTAGTTAATATCGCTAGTTCTAGGGAATAAAAGTTAGCATGAAAAGAGTTCTATTAATTTATAATCAGATATTTTAAAATCAGGTATTTTAAGAATGGATCATTTTTCCTTTATAAATAGGAATTGTATTTAAATGAAATTTTTGACAACCGTATGTGAAATTCTAACTTTATTTTCTGGGATGGCAAAAAAGAAAATAGCAAACCCAAAAAATTTGGAAAGGTAGAGAGTATAAACTGAAAATTCATTTGCTAGTTCATCTCTCGAGAACACAAAACCTGAACTTTTTGGATCACAATTTAGTTTTTCTTTTTTCCTTTTCAGTTCATCTGAAATATCAACAAAAGCTGGAAGAGTTAGCATAAATACAGTTTTCTCAATTTATGACTTCTTGCTTTTGATTTTAAAATCAGATATTATAAAATTCAATCATTTTCTTTTTTACAGAAAGGAATTCTATTTAAATAAAATGTTTCTAAATTAAAATACAAACATAATATTAATGACTTTTTGAATGATGACACATCTGGACGGGTCCCTTGAATAAGTGTCAGCCATAACTCCGGTTTCATTGAATTTCCTCTCTGTGAAATCTAGAAATTCGGATTCGAAGTTTTTTTTTTGTTTTCTTGATTTTGTAATTTTTTCTTCTTCTCAACATGATTTGCATATGAATCTCATTTTAGATCAAATATCTAATTTGTAAGGGAAATGAGCAAAATTATCATGCCAGAAATGTCGTTTTTATCAACAGATTATTTTACCATTGGAAGATAATTTTAATCTGATTTTTTCTCCATTTTTCATTTAACATCACAATAATCTGCAACAAAATAGAAAACATCACTTTATGTCTATGAAAGTCAAGCTGACTATATATATATATATATATATATATATATATATATATATACTAGATGGACGGTCGACGTTTCCCAGTCGTACTATATGCTCAAACATGATATTTCAATTCATGCAGATTGCGTATGTCTTATCATAGAATTAATCCTCTATTGGATATAATATATTACGAGGAATAATTTGCCCGGGGAACTAGTTCGTAAAAAAATTAAAAAAGTAATATTGATAAATCGTTCGTCAATTTCCGTCTGTGTTTGTTTACAATATCATGTCAGCTGATATTTGGGCTTGACGATCTTAAATATAATCTTTCTTCTCTTATAGATAAAAAGAATTTTTACAGGGGAATATTTTACCTTACGCTAGTGCAACCTTCGCTGGTGTAATGTAAAATATTCCCCCTAAAAAATATTTTTTTATCTATGAAAGACTATTTTTAAGATTGGGATTTTTCGATTTTCCATATTATCGGACGAATTTCTGTACAGAATATATCTAAGAACACTGCCAAAACTATAAATTACCTTTGTGTGTAATTTGCAAAACATAGGCTCAGCCGTTTCGAAACCTATGAGGAAGGAACTCGCACACACAAAGTGCTTACATATACATGTATGTATATATATATATATATATATATATATATATATATATATATATATATAAGGTATGACACTAATTGTCGACACTCATAATAATACAATAAAAACTAGTAAAATGAAATTAATTCCTCGTGATATTTTACTCTATATTAAAGAGGAATCATCAGGAAATCGCATATAAACATTCTTTATTTTGCACTGAATAAAACGGACGAAATGTGATTAGAACATCACAAAATAACACAAAACATGAAAATAAGAAATTAACAATGGCTTCGCAAATACACAAAACACGTCTTATATAACAGTAAAAATACAAAAAAAAAATAGGGCAAATATATTTTATATATTTTTTAAGTTTTTGCTCAAATTGATCAATTATTTGATTTTTGAGAGAATTTAAAAAATTGCTTTGTTTTCATTGTTTACGTCAAAATATGTAGAAATAACATTTTTCCCGTTTTTAACTTTTTGGAAAATCTTTTGAAAAATTCATCGGTTTTAGGGAATGTAAAAAATATGAGCTTTTTTTTAGAATCTTTGTAAGAATTCTGCAAAAATTACAACGAATCAATTTTATTTTACAAGTTTACACTGTTATTATTTGTTATAAATTCTGCCTTTATTAGTGTCATATATATATATATATATATATATATATATATATATATATATATAACACTATATATATAACACTATATATATGACACTAATAAAGGCGGAATATATATGTATATATAATTTCTACAGAAATATATTTTCTTATAATATATACCAATCCTTATTTAAAAAGCTCAATGTAATTAAAAGCAATATAGAGAATAAATGACAAAAAAGTATATTCCAAAATTCATGATGTTGACCATCTTATAATTTATTCCTTTAATTCAGTTGTCAAGAATTGTATAAGTCAACTGAATTAAAGGAATAAGTTATAAGATGGTCAACATCATGAATTTTGGCACATAGTTTTTGATAGTTGGTAAAATTTAATTGTATGCTACACTTTTCGAGAGGTTGAAGGTTCAATCTTCAATGCAGGCAATACTCAAAATACAACTGGGAATTACTTAAGAGTTCTATTTCGTTATAGCTCATGGAACGAGAGCATGCGACCGCAATGGATTAAATAAAAGATTCTATTCGAAATTTCGATTCCTAATTTCGACAAGATACACCTAAAGATCGGAAGTAACATCAAGACGTTGTGTTGTTAACAAAAGTAATGAATTCGATTCATCACGTTTTGCATTCAAACTTTTCACACGCCCATATATTATATATATACTAGTAGGCCGCCCGGCATTAAGACATGCTTCTGACTTGGGTGCCATCAGCTTGGGTCAAAACTAAAACATAAAACTCTCCAGTCTCTGAGCCACACCCATACGCATATAAATTGTTAAAAAATGATGTTACAATCTATTAATGTAGATTTGTGCATGTAAGTATGTTTAGTCGACTACTCATACCAAAGTCAACTGTTTTGTTTTCAATATGGACCGCTAGCAGCTATTTTTACCGGCTAAAATCCAAATCAAAAGTGTGTTACAGGTACAAATGCCCTATATATCAAACATTAACTCAGTAGATCAAATATTCAAAGAGGAGTTTGGCAGAAACTTTTTGTACGTGTGCACAGACACACACACACACACACACACCAATAAGGTCACTTATATATATGTATATATTTCCGTGTGCTTGAAAGTGTTTATCTTAAATTCTATGCAATTATGTAGAATGTAGAAACTATGCATAAATTGAATTCATCATAATAGTGTACTAGAACCAATTATCTAATAGGAAACCATAAATAATGAATAAGTAATTAATTAACGCTCGTTTTGAAAAGGAATATGCAAATTAGTTAATCTTCGTGTATGTGTGAGCACATACATGAATTAGTATATCAAGTTCATTCTAATAATTTTTAAATAAAAAAGTAGACTTTTAGTATCAATGTCAGAACGAGAAAAACTCAACTTTATATATATATATATATATATATATATATATATATATAGGTCCACTTACTCTGTCTTGTTATTAAACATTTCTCTGTGTGCAGAATCAACTTACCTGAAAATAAATGGAAAACACAATATTAATAAATTAAATACAATTGTTTTTCAATCACATTGGACATATTAATTTACACATAGAAAAACAAAGAACATGTTCGCACATTAAACATTATTTGATAAGAATCTCTTATTGAGAGGAGGTTGCTATGGCGAGCTTCACTACACTACTATTCCTGGAATTCAAAAAATTATGAAATTGAAGTCGAAGCTTCATAGTACCAAACTCTTCTTACCATTATCTACTACTATTAGAGCGAAGATGAGTTAATCAACGTTTGTTTCTTTAAAGATTTTTATATACTTTGATCACTGAAGCTACATTCTAAATTATGCCTCAATTTGTGGTTCGAGTTAGGTATTTAGTTCTCTCCCACTACAAGAACGGTGACACTAGGGTCAGAAAGTGGGATTGAGAAGTTGGCACCTTCGAGGAAGACAACTCTGACCTTCAAAAAGTGCCTGGGCAGCCCCGCCAGCATTCCCCCATTAGGGCGCCCCAGGCGATTAGCAATAAATTAACCCCCTCTCAAAGAGAGGAGAAAAGCCTGGGAAGGTGGACCTCTTAGAACTGCACAGAGCTTAATTCTTATCACAAAATCAACAGGAACTGAATCATTACAGGATTGGTCTAATCTCTGCTGATTTTGGGGACTCGGGATAATGATCCATAGCTTACTCCCCCAAAAAACTCATATCTTAATTGTTCATATTAACCGTAATTTGGACTTTATTCATCTATCTCCTATTTCTTACAAAGCTCTTATTTATCACTTTCACCTTTTCCTACTGCATATTGCTTAGAACCCCTTATCTTATTCTATACGTTGACTATTACTCTTGCTTCTGCCACACTTTCTCTGTTTATTAAGTCAAATGTAAGGGGGATAAAACAATATATTGCTTATACTAGTCATTATAAATAAAAAGGAATATCGCTACAGGAAGTAATACTTTTAACCAATATTAGAAAAGGAAGAAAGAGAAAGAGAGATACATCACAAGCAAAAATAGATTTTTTTCATTTGTGTTTTTATTTAATTTTATATTTAAATGTTTTTGCAAACTTTCCTTTACCATGCAATTGTACTTCGGCTCAATAGGTGACCCAACGGAACATAGTTTTTCTATAATATTTTAAGCATTGATTCTTATGCTTTATATCAAGAGTGTTGTGATAGGAGGTAAAATTGAATCTAACCAATGACACTAGAAAATGTTTAGATAAATTAGGAACATTTTAAAATTTAGTATACAGTATTAATGAGCATTAAAGACGAACTGGATCAATTCTGAAAATGCGTCCATTCAATCTGGGTGTTTAGTGAGAAATGTCCTATTTTGAAAAGAAAGCATGGAAAAATGACGAACAAACAGATACACAATTTAAAATGTTATTTAAAACGTATGAGAGACCAATAAAAACGCTATTTCAAAATAAACCATAATAGACATACGAGAATAAGATTTCAAACTTAATCAAAACGCTATTGCAAAATGAACTATGATTGTGATTGACCAACGAAAACACTATTTCTCACAATACATGACAGACTGTCCAAACTGCTACTTTAAAATAAACCATAATAGACCGGTCAAAATGCTATTCCAAACTTAATCATAACAGACCGGCCAAAATGCTACTTCAAAATAAACCATAATAGATTGATAAAAATATTATTTCAAACTTAACCATGACAGACCTAAGAAAATACAATTTCAAACTTAACCAGAACAAATCAACTAAACTGCTATTTTAAACTTAAGAACGCCATGGCAATAAAAATGCTATTTAATGAAGACATAACAGACCATCGAAAAGATCATTTCAAACTTAACAATCACATATCGTTGAATGATAGACAAAACCTCTTAGAAAAATGTTTGGACACAGTAAAATCGAGGATAGTTTACATGCACTCAAATATGTCAGTCCATTTCTTTTTGATTGAGGATTTGCAATAAATCCTACCTTGCTAGATGTGAACACACCTAAGGCAGAGTGGGAAATGAAAAAAATAGTGTTTTTGTGCAAGAACTGCGTTTATGTCTTCCTGTTCTCAAACAAAATATAGGTTAGAAAAAAATGTGGATTAAATAACCAATGATAAACGTCACTCCTTCCACCCCACTAAAAAAGAAGGATTGACAACAACAGGAATCGATCGAGTCCTCACCAACTTTATCCAAAGCTTAAACACAACGTACATGCTTCGTATTGCCGACATATGCTGCATGTTCTATTTAAGCATCACACTTTAATCTCTCTCTCCTCTACAATCATTCTTCGTTTGTCTTCCTATGCCAGATTGGCCGGTCCCTCTTCAGTCGACAATAGGCATTTTATGTTATATCTGTTTAAATATAATTGTATTTTTTAACACAATTCTTATCTCTTTTATTTTTTTGCATATCTGCAGTGTGTTATTACCGTTCTTACCGTTCTTACCGTTTCCAACCACGCGTATGCGGACGGAAATTCAACTCCTAAAAAGAAATTAAGATTCCCCAAAGCAAAATGGAATTTGTTACTAATCCACTGAGTCATAAGTAACGCTCTGATATCGCGAACGAGACACCAGAAAACCAAGGCCAGGATGTAAATCACAGTGCAGCGGATACTCAAGCAATTGGGCAAATTTATAAGATAAAGCTATCTAGAATCAAATTTCTACCAGAAAATATGATTAAAAAAAAAAAAATTGAAAAATGTAGTCATGGTATCTACAAGATTTGTATTGTATGGTCTGGTGAAACAGAGAAATCGTCTAATAGACTAGTCAAGAAAAACAGATTGTAGAGAAAGATGGAAGACTTCTGTGAAGAAAAGAACTTGTATTTAATTATTATTTGTGATTTGATAAGAGCACGTTTTCACACAATGAAGATGTGAAACGTTCAGCCATTAAATGGCATGTGAGATGCTAAGCTGTTAAACGCTCACTTTTGATTATGCTGAACAGGTCATCTTATTTAAAGGTAATTCAGATAATGGACCTCCTCTCAGGTAGGAAGGCCAAGATATGTAAAAACCATTGAGAGGAAAGCTCTGAAATAGTGCTAATTCTTCCTGCTCACCCAATATTATCTGGAGGCTGAAATGAATACCCCACAAATGATAAATATGATTATATTCTAGTATACATGGTGAACTATTTCTTTCAAACAGCAATATCTTCTGTTGCCTACACGTTTTATAGCGAGTTTCTACTACTCTTCCGATAACAAAATCCATTCCACCTGAGAGTAGAGGCAAGATATAATACATTGGTTCTTTTTCTTAAAATGAAAAAATAAGCAATAGATTCTGCATCCCTTATTTTTAATTTATAAATAAAGAGAACATGTATGTTCGTTTGGTTTTCAATTGGATACCTATATACACGGGAAAATCTTTCACATAAATATTTCATACGATTTTAATGTCTGAGTTAAATCCAACGTGTATGTAATGAATAATTAAGACCTAAGTTCAACATTTATGATTTTAAATGTTTTAAGTTAAAACATAAGTTCAAGAAATAAAAACGAAGCAGAAAAATGCGAAATAAAATATAAGAAATTTTAAGTTTTTAGAAGTATTTCGTGAAGCAATTTCTCACACAGGAAGGATTTACGTTATATTTA
Source organism: Euprymna scolopes (assembly GCF_053919585.1). Taxonomy (NCBI): domain Eukaryota; kingdom Metazoa; phylum Mollusca; class Cephalopoda; order Sepiida; family Sepiolidae; genus Euprymna; species Euprymna scolopes. The sequence continues at coordinate 108,990,677 of NC_136485.1, forward strand.
GAATCCCGAAATAGTTTTCTATCTAAATGATTTTCATGTCATTCATTTCACTGATAGTAACTTTTATTCAGTGTTTCTTTTCAAGAACTTATCTGCAGCACATATTACTATGGAACTGCTTTCTTGCACGCTACAACACGGTCATCTTCGTATCCAACATAAACACTTATAAACCGTCCTCAATAAAATTTTGTTTCTTTCGAATACGATGATATTCTACTACATTCAATTAAATTATTAAATTATCCACCTTAATAAGTTTTATCCTTATGTGACTTTTAGCTTCAATAAATGGTGACTCAATAATAAAAAAATCTATATTCCACATTAATTTCCAACAGAGTAAATCATTAAAGGCACCTGTCATTTTGAATGTTATTTTATATCCAACATTTCTACCTCGGTTGATCATGCAGGTGACCTTAAAATAGAAGCCTCCATGCTGCTCACGGTTCTCATAAATCATCATAAATCAACACAGCCATTTTAGGGTTGTCTGCTAAAATATAGGAGGTGCCCTCAATAAGTTTCCAGACTTTTTTTTGTACAGGCATTTAAAATTGTCATAGACTCTTGAAAATTCAGTATGTCATTGCTATACATCTTATGAAATAACTGACCAGTTTTTATTATTCCAGGTTCAAATAAACAGCTACAGCAGGAATTGGAATACATTCTACTAAAGCCTGATTGTCACTGCTGGTGAATTTCAAAAATGTAACCTGGACATGAGGACACTTTAGAAGAACAATATGCAATAAAATTCTGTTTTAAACTTGGAAAAATGACACAGAAACGTATGAAATGTTTCAGACGGCTTTTGGACCATCTTGCATGAATCGAGCATCAGTTTTTGAGTGGCATAACAGAACTGAAGACTTGCACAAAGGTTTTTCCCAAGGGTGCTCAGACAAAATCAGAAAGAAAGGCGTTGTCATGACACCAAGGAGATGATTGAACTGATTAATTCAGATCCCGCAGTTCTTGATGTTCTCGTGACCCGCGATGAAAGTTGGATTTACTGCTATAAGCCAGAGACCAAGAGACAGAGTTCCCAGTGGAAGCATGCTGGCTCTTTCAGACCCAATAAGGTCCAGAGCAAATCCACCCTGAAACTTATGATCCCTTTTTTGACAGCATGAGCATGATTTACATGCACATGTGCTCACTGGACAGACAATCAACAAGGAATACTATGTTGAGGTTTAAAAGGAGTTCAGGAAAAGATTACATTAGAAGAGGCAAGAAAAAAAAATTAAAATCAAGTCAATGTCATTTCCACCAGGGTAATGTACCAGTCCTCAACTCCACCCTTGTCACAGACTATTTGAGAAAGATGGACATCAAGACACTTTTTCACTCTCCCTATAATCCAGAATTTGCCAGTTGTGCTTTTTGCACATTTCCTAAGCTCGGGGAAAAACAGAGGCAGTCGTTATGAGACAATTGAGATGAAAGAGGCTGTGACAAGAGTCATTGACACGCTCAGACAAGACTTCCAGAAGTTGTCGAGACAGTACAAGTGCATTGAAGCCAGAGGATATTACTTCAAAGGGGACTAGAGTTTCATGTGTGTACTATCAATAAAAATGCCCCCACAAAAAAAGTCTGAACACTAATTTAAGGCCCCTCGTATTCCCTTTATCTATGTCTTCAAAAGTAGCACATTCCAAACCAGTGCAATCTTTCAACTGACCAACAATTGGCAAAGTCATTTAATCTGACGCTTATAATCGTTTTTAAAAAAATCTCTCTTATTGTTATACATCTATGATCTATAGGATTTGTCAAAGTGTATGTCAAGCTAAACGTGAAAAACTACAAAAAACGAAAAAAAAAAACGATCCGCAAAATTTGTGTATTCCTGATTGGTATTGCTCCGGATGAATAATATCTAAGCTTTTTTATAAACCTACACATTCTTAAACCTTAAAATGGTACAGAACATATCAGCAAGTGTCAACTTTCTGGGCATTTTATATACTAATTAAATGAAAGTAACTCTGATTTTTTTATCAAAGTGTAATTCCTCAAGGAATCTATATAAAAGAGAATTGTGTGTGTGTGTGTGTGTGTGTGTGTGTGGATAAGAATCGGTCGACAACGCAAGTGCCCTTGGAATAGAAGACACCATCTGCTAAGGACTCTCACATCATAAATCGCCACAGCTATGCGTCATTTTGAGAATATTGCAGAGTTGTGGGCAATATGCACGAATTCATTTTGGGCTTGTTTGTTAAAAGTTCAGTTGGTACATTCTAAATTGATAAAAGATCAAGAATTGGCAAAATTAATAGTTAGTAAAATCTTCTTTCTTTTTTTTTTGTTATATATATATATATATATATATATATATATATATATATATATATCAATAATGAGTAATGAAATACAATTTTTCTCATAAAGCTGATAAAAACGAGAGCATGCTGACATTGTGGATAAAATAAAGGGTCCTGTTCAAAGTTCTGTGCAGATTCTCAAGTTCGACAAGACACAACCAAATATTAGCAAAAACGTTGTGCAATAACAGTAGAGATGAGAACAGTAGTTCAAATAATCCAAAATACACTCAGCTTTAATATTTCACCGAATTTGCACGGTTTTAACGGATCATTAGATATGAAGCAGCATGGGTACTATAGTATAAAACAAAATGGCTGACAAGGAAGGAGATTATTTATCAACTCCTGGTCATTCATTTATTTGATGTTTTATTTATGTATAATTAATTTGTGTTTACTTATTTGTTCAATTTATAAATAAATATGTATTAATTATATCAAAATAATATAATTGATCTTGATCAAAATTAAAATAAGGATTTTTGCTATGAGCTTTAATATCATATTTCGCTTTTTATCTATATAAAGGAACAGAAAAATGGTGCAACACTATTCTGTTCGGGGAAGTAATTAGCAGAACAGAATATATAAAAAAAAATATCTGTATAATTATTATATGTATACACACCTAATATCACACAGCCTGATGGTTTCTTGTGGGGAAAAAGGATGGACGCTTCTGGGTAGCTTAATTGCTATAAATAAATTTTCATATGTACATGTGTGTGTGTGTGTGTTTATAACGAAGAAAAAATAGAAACTATTTATATTGTTAGATATTTGGCTGACAACGACGAAGGTGTGCTTGTGGACGATTATTATGATTATTCAAGCCAAAAAGTTTTGTCAGCTAAAAAATGTTTTAGAATAATCAAAATATTTAAAATAAATATTCATTTACATTAATTTCGGAATGTAACTTTAAAATTTTATCATACCAATTTAGTTAACAACTTAGAATAATGACATGTAAAAACCTCAGGTGATTATCTTAATAATGTAGACGAATAACGTCATTTAGAATTGAGGGATGCTCTTTTTGAGATGCATGAAAATTAGTTGAGTTAGTCGGAGTAAAGAGAGGAACAGACACGGTCTTCAGATTGTGATGGATCAGAGTAGAGGGTGTCAAAATTGGTGATAGTAAGAATCTAGTACCAGCGTTGCGCCTTCCGATGTGGGAAACATCCGAAATAAAGCTGCTTCGAGTTGTACGAATCTTCATTTGCAGTTTTTCTGGGAATCCGTCAAAATAAAACCAAAGATGAACAAGATATGCCAGATTTGGAAACCCAAATAAGTGTTAATCTTCCTTTGTGTTGTAAAGATATTCATGCATATTTTTGTCCAATCATAAACTGTATATTTATGTAAATACACAAAAAAGAACTCTTAATTAGATGATCATGCTTAGATACACACGTCATATAGGTGACTGTGATTGACATGCATATACAATCTCATAGAATCTAACCACTAGAAGACAAACGTGTATATATATATATATATATATATATATATATATATGCACCTTCTATTGAGATTTTAGTTAGCCAATCAGCTTTCTAGTATCCACTGTGCCCTTCCTATCAGCCAATGAACATGCCCTTATCGGACACAGGCCTATTTCACCTCTGGTTGACCTGTTCCTTTATGTGTGCTCTATTTAGCCTGGATATCTAGTTTCTTGACCTGTTTTAAATCTAGGTTATGTTTTTTTTGTTTTTTTTTCTTAATCGCCGTATATATAAGATCAGTTCCAGGTTGTGTAAAATTAATTCCTTGAACCGGACAGTTTTATGTCCTTCATAAAGATTAAAATAAAAATAAAATACAGAAATCCTATATCTATAATCCTTATTCTTATTTTAATCAAAATCTATGATATGATTTTGATTTTTAAAAATGTCTCAAATTAACGGCCTAAGCTTTAAGACGACTTAATAAGACTTTAAATCAGAGAGGTTTTAATTGTTATCTGATGACTGGCATAATGACACAAGGAAAACCTGAATTATTTGAATGTTCAAATAAAAGGTTGTTTGTTCCCATATTGTATCCTATAAATTACCTTTCAAAATACTTCATATAAAATAGAATTTGAGGAATATTTAATGATTGATGCTCAATGCCTATTGTTATATCATCATAAGAACTGGAAATATCAGAATTTTTATGAAACTCGCAATTTTAGTATAAAAATTAAACTAAATTTAGCCTTTTTTTGAACTCCTCATGCATATTGGCTGTTTTAAAGATTAGTACACGCACATATATATGTATATATATATAATGTATCGTTAGTTATCATTCCAAAAAATCGTTTATTCATATGGTTACGTAGTACGTCTTACACATGTTACCTTAAGTAATCATAGTTTAAATAACTCATCAGAAACACGTGTTTCTTAAAAAAGTTGGAGAGTTTTTTGTTTGTTTCTTTTTCCTTGCAAAAACATTATGCGGTGAAGGAGAAACGTTGATAAAAGCAAATGAAAATCTTTTAAAGTTCGCAATATTGTAACAATAACAAACTCCTATTATAGTGCTATTCCGGAAAGCACAATTGGATTAAAAGCACACAAGGGAAGGTTATTTTATAGCACACGCTCTCTCTTTCTCTCTCTCTCTCTATATATATATATATATATATATATATATATATACACACACGCTTGTGATTGAATTTTTTTAAGGTTGAAAAATTTCCAAGAATATATATATATATATATATATATATATATATATATATATATATATATATATATATATATGTATGTATATAGATAGATAGATAGATAGAGATTGAGAGATTGAGATGAGGCACAGGGTTATGTTTGACAGTAATCAAAAGGTTTTTCAAAAAAATTACATTTATAAATATACACGTTTTGCAGATTGTTGGATATATAATTCTAATTTCTAACAAGTCTTTGAGTAGATCACTTAAAAACGTGCTATGGCGGGAGAACACTTAAGGCTGCTGTCTTTGACAAGTAGAGTTTGGTAAGCTGAGGTATAAAATGTAAATTCCCTCAGCATCCTTCTTGTGATGAAGCACAAAAGTCTTTTGCAGTTTGCGCACTGTCAAGGCTCCATCATGACTATTGTGCTCATGGCAACCATCTTGATTAATGATCGTTCGATTTGATAACGCCAATGTTGCTGCAGTCTCCTCATCTTCATACAGGATGTCTTAGAAGAATGGCCTTGACTGCCTTTGACATAATGATACCAATCTGGTTCTTTATTTTATACAAGATAATGAAACCAATTTTCAGGAGAAGCCATGGCATCGACCACTTGACAGAGACGTTGCTGGACACACGATAAATAGATATTGGGACATTTTAATTGCACTGACCATGCTGATATAATACTACCTCTATATATTTCCGAGTTGATATAAAAATATATGTATTTTAAATTTACATTCCTTACTATGCCAGTCAAATTGTTTGAAATAAAAAAAAATGGAGTTATGTTTCCGGCTGTAGGACATATATGCTGGTAAATTGCATTAAAAATGATTTGGACTGATTCTTTTTTGGGTCATTGGAATGCAGTTTATCAGTATACAAAATCAAATACTTACACTTACTTAGCATGCAAATTAGTTGAAAACTTGTTAAAAATATTCTAACTAGTTAAATATACATATCCAAAAGGTGAAGTCAGTCAAGTGCATCAAATACTAATAAATTCTACCACTACTAACGCCGCATCTGTGGTTAGTTCTTAAGACTTATCAGAACTAATATATAACAACTTAAAAATATACAAAACAAGCAGTTTAGCCCGGCTTCGCTCGGACCCTATAACTTTATGTGCATATGTATATATATATTAAAAAGTTTGACTCATGTCCTGATAACCTACATTTTCAAGGGTTTAGACCCAAAATTGGCGAAGGAGTTTGATAGAGTTGGCAAATGTCAACTCTTTCAACTTTGAACCCTTGGCAGCCAAAGTTTCGCCCAACAACCGATAAAAACCCTGGCCCTATGTCTGAATACACTTTATGTAAAATTTCAAATGTTTAAACCGAAAATTGCCTGAGAGGTCATTTCTTTTTTAATTTGACCCTAATTTTGACCCCTTAACATTTATTCTTTGGGGCTCAAATGAAATTAAAAGTTTGATCCATGCCCAAGGAACCTACATCTAAAATTGCACGTGTTTAGATCCCAAATTGGTGGAGGAGTTTGGTAGAGTTTTCAAAGGTCAAATCGTTGAACTTTGACCCTTTAACAGTAAAATTTCTGGCCGGAAATCGATTAAAAAGATTTTCCTAAATCTCAATATCCCTTATGTCAAATCTTGAGTGTGTAGACTGAAAATTGACAGAGTACTTTGGTAGGGAAATGTACATACACAGATATACACACACAAAAACAATTTCATTAGATTATGACATAATTATTATCAAGTATAAAAATACCGAAAATGTATCGCGAAAATGATCTTACACTAAAACTTCATTGAATTTTTGGAACAGGTGTACTTAATTTTGAATGTCTCAATTTTGTTCAACTTCAAGAGAAAAGTGAAAGCAACATTTCTTCATAAGATTATAAAACGCCTATATTTCATTTTATATCAATATACATATATATATTAATGAAAGCTTTATGTAGAATACACCACACATTTGGGTACAACTGCTAATCTTCGCCGGTGCAATGGCTGCCACAAGACAGAGCATGCAGTAGACCTCAGCTTTTACATCAGAGTTTTCCTTCTTACATCAGAGTTTTCCTTCTTAGACACCGGTTAAACGCGATATATATATATATATATATATACAAAAAAAAATTCGTAATTTCACTTAATTTTATTATTTTTATTTTACTTATTTACTGTATTTTATTTTATCATTATCTATTTTTAGACTCCATTTTATCACCTCCTATTCTTATTTTTAGACACCATCTTTTAAGTTACTATGCTATTTTATCCCAATTCAATTATCTCTAATTTAAAAAAAAAAAAAAAAAACTTCCTTCGTGATCTCGTGTCATTTACTTAATCTATCACCGCTATATTTCCAGACGCAATTTTTAAATATCTACGATATTTGGACTTTTAGACGTAATCCACCACACTAGTTTACTCTAATTTATTTTCTCTCATAAAATATATATATATGTATATATGACATCTAATTTACATAAGGAAAACACGTTGCTCTCCCCTATCATTATATACAGCCCCAATCCTCCGACTCTCTCGTCAATGACCATCCCTCTTGAAGAAGCCCGCATAAATCGGGTGAAACGTTGAGTATTCAGGTCCTTCCACCTCTATTTTATTTTATATTGTCGGATTTAATCCAGCTCAACAGTCATATGTATATATATATATATATATATATATATATATATATATATATATATATATATATATATATATATAATATGAAATAACATTATTTCACTTAAGTTTTAGAAATGAGACAGCTGGCTTATACATATTTCGAAATTCCATCAATTTTGTTACGTCAGGTACACCACAAAATATGAAAGAAAACTATTATATTTTGCTCAATCACTTATAAACAAAGTTCTCCATCAGAAAATAAATACGAAATCGTTCAAATACGATTAAAATAGCAGTTTGTAGACAAAATGGCCAGGCTCATTATATAAGTAAAATATATTAAGATTGTGTGTAATGCTTGAATTGGTTGTCACAGCCGAAATATAAATATATAAAGATACGTATAATGTTATTGAGATTTTTTCCTGTTTGTTTTCTTGATAAAAGTGCTAATCGACATAAAAATTTCATAAACAATTAGGAGAACCCGGGTTCTGGCATTTTCCGGAAAAAATCGAGATACTCCAGAAATTCTTTCCTCACACCACTTAACTCCATATTCAGTGGATGTTGATTTAGAGTTGATTAAATGTTTATTTTATCTTTCTCTATTCCATTTTATAATTGTGGTTGCCTCTGTAAGTGTAAATTCACTAAGCCGTTCTTTTAATTTAGACCAAAGAAAATATTTATAAGTCGTGTGTATGCATGAAACAGAGAAATATTAACATCGAACAAATAATGAAAAATAATTCGGAATTAGAATATAAGGTATTTCTTTCGTTATAGTGACTTTGTTTATTTTTTTTATTATGAATGGGAAAGGCAAAAAAAGAAAACAGGAGAAATGAATATGATTAAATTTTAATTACATTTAAGATTTGATGGTGCCATGAAAATGAACGTAAAACAATCAGAATAATATGAGACTATAAGGGAAAATGAAACATTTTCATACTGTAAAATGAATACGATCTGATAATAATGTATTGGAATTCAATAGTCGTATCCATTTATTTGTGAGCCTTATGACAAAAAAGTAAAGTCGTTTGTATCAATGCACCGAAACAACAATGTAATTGGTTTCATGAAGGCAATCAATAACTGATTACATAAAGATGCATTTAATAAGTAAATGAGTATTACAAACGAATATAACTGTTTATCTGATGTCTGGCATCACTGTATTAAGGGTGTTTTTTTCTGAAAGTGGTGAAATGCTAAATATCTCTTTCTAAATCGTTGATACTACTGAGATACGGAAATAAATGAAACTGAGAGGATGAAACTTCCTCCATCTTTTATATTTATCTCCATATTTAAATCAAAGAAAGAGATTTGGAATTAAAAGAATAATTTAAAAGCATGACCGAAGGATGGATTGAAATCAATGAAAAATCATTTTTTTTATTTACTTTTATTAGTAATGTTTTTCTAAGCAAATGTAGAGAGGAATTCCCGCGTTTATTTTATATATAAGATTTACAGGACGATTTATTTTCATGGCACATTTTTTTTTCACATAAAATATTCTTCAGAAATCAGTTTGTTTTGTGTAGTTGAACAATTTACAATCTTCAAGATGAATACTAATTTTGTATCAATAAAAAACAGAATTAATTGATTTCATATTCTGAAGAATTGCACCAAAGATAGAATAAATAAATAACAAAGTTGAAAAAATAAATTAAACTTTTCTGTCTTCTATATATATTCCATCAAAACAAACTGATTGCAATATTGAAAAGGTAATTCAATTACCAATTCTTGCTTTTAATTCAAAATCACCAAAATATATTGCATTTCAATGTTCTATCAATCATTTTGGAAATTAACATCATACTAATTAACATGATTCCAATTTAA